>NW_017259548.1:1783383-1791482 GCF_001594045.1 Atta colombica
ATATATATATATATATATATGTATATATGTGTTCGTTAATATTAGCGCGAAGAAAGTAATGATTTGTTTCTTGAATCGACCTTTCTTAAAGCATTCCCTAACTTTTTAAGTGCAGACTGCAGTAACCCTCTTCGTTCTCGAGATTTCATGCTTTCCTTATCCCCTTCTTCTCATATTCTTTTTCTTCCATGTTTTCTCCATATCTTCATCTCCTCCTTTCTCTTTCCATTAATAGATTCTACCGGTACTATGTGAATATATGAAGGGGTGCGAAATCGTACGAGCGTACACACGAAGGTAGGAATTGAAGAAAGATGAGGGCCAGGACGAAGGGGTTTACGCAGAACAAAGAATGCAAGTATAAGGTGGACGGGGTTGACTCTCTGAGAAGGATGGCGATGGGTGGGTGATGCATATAAGATGGACGCCATACAATGTACGCACCCTCGGCGTACACTCGAGGCTCCTCAAGCAATATTCGTGAAGGGATAAAGGGTACGAAGGGAAGATTCCGAAAACTCGACTGTTCAATACATGCACATTCGTAGATTCGCCCTTGCTATTTTCTTCTCTTCGATGCCTTCATTCGCTTTAAAGTATCTTACGCGTGCCTTTCTTTCTGCATTTTCCATTGTAGCCTCTTGTTTTCTCTCTTCCTCTATTCCTCTCTTTCCTCTTCCGGCTCTGTTTCTGCACTAACGGTTGCTAGCAGCCCCGATCGAACGTCGTTAGAGACGACACGTAATTACGTTTAATGGGACTAGAAAGGAGCAACGCTGCAGAGACGAAACTTGCTTCGTACACGTTCCATTTTCCTTTGCCGGGCTAACTTACTGGCCATCACGAAAAAAAAACCTTGTAATTACATCCACATTGGAATGTTGCGTCTCGCACAAAATGGTATGCGAAACATGATATTGCAACAATAACGCGATATTTATAGAATCTTCATTTTTTATACAATTCAAGTTCACATAATGATCTCGTATTTGTATTATATTAATTAATGTCTTATATTAATTAATGTCATTTTTCAATTTTATTCAATATTCTGTCTGAAATGAATATTTCTTCAAATTTGAGCACTCTCTATAAAGATGGAAACGCCGTCGACACTCCAACGTTTCTTACGCATTTTAGATGAAGGCGATTGAAGTTCAAGTGGAGTCGTCATCATTTGCGAATGTGCTCACCAGCCTCCACGCTCTTTCCTCAGCTTTTCCTTCGTCCTCCCTTTCGAGAAGAGGAAGTCTTGGCTGCATCCGCAACGACGATGCAAACTTTATTCTTACGCCACTTTATCACATGATGTTAGCCACAGAAGGGTGTACTTTCATCGACCGCATATGCAGGTTGAGATAATCTCTTAGCCGCTAACGCTAACGAGCTTTCGAGAGCTTGATCCCACTTCTTCAGCCAACATCCCATTCCCTTATGTTTCATCTTATGTTTCTCCCGTCTTCTCCCTCCTCATATATTCATCGCTCTTCATACGTCATTTCTAGACGACATTTTCAATCGACTGAATTTTCTTCCTGAGTAAAAAATCAAAACTTCAGAATTCTTAGTAGAAATTTATTATACGATAAAATTTTATATGTTTTCTAGTTTGCCGCAATTATTTCCATTAAATTAGACGTGGTGTGAAGGCGAAAAACATTTTCAAGCTATATCAAGTCATACGATTTATTGTGCAGGCATTTTATTTAATTAACAAAATATAATATAAGGTAATTGCTTGTTATTAATACAATAATTTATATAAAAGACACAATAAATAAGACGTTCAAAACAGAATTTTTCGCGAGAGTTTATTAACGCGTGTTTATGAATCGATCTATCATCGATTATATCTCTTTATATATCTTTATATATCTCTTTACTTTCATGTAACTTTATCTGTTATATGCTATGTTTATTTTATTAATTGATTAATTAATATATTCTTTTTCTTTGTCACTACAACAAAAAAGCTTCTCGTTAATACTTTTCCCATGATTACAATCCGAGAAATTGCAGAAAAAATGTACACACGTTCTCGATAAAGTAAGCTTCGTAACTCGTGCGAAGCACAAAATATCGACGATATGTTGGCGACTCATATCGAACTCATTTCCAACAACGATCCTCGTCTTTCACCTCTTGACAGAAAAGAAGTCTCTGTCGAATGGATGATACAAAGAAGTCAGTCCGTTCTCCCGTGCCGCTCTCCATCGGGCGAAGTGCTACTTACAGAAATCACAGTGCAGCGTGCTACTTACGTCATAAATGGAAAGGACGACGATACAAGAAGTGCATAGTGGTAGGAGGGGCACAGCCCGTTGGAAATCCCCAACTCCCGCGGTAATGCCGAGAGCACGCTTGCTTGTCATCGGAAGAGCTTTTCTTGTTCTTGGTGCGCGTTGGACAATGGCGAGAAAACACTCTCGTACTAACCGTTCTGCCTCCTTCCCTCTCTCTCTCTCTCTCTCTCTCTCTCTCTCTCTCTCTCTCTCTCTCTCTCTCTGTCTCTCGTTCTGCAACTTGTACATTGCCTTGCAAGTATTTTAGTGTGCGAGCATTGCTCTTCATGAAGCTGTGAGAAGCGATGAGAATGAGGAAGCAGTATCTTCTCAATGTTTTTTCTCTTCGCTCTTCTTCTTGAATCGCGTACTATATCGTTTTTCGTTCTTCGTTACCTAAAAACAGAAAGAGCGAGAATGGAGTCGAAAGTGTGGAAAAAAATAGAAGCGAATAAAAGTAGCACTGGTGCAGCCGACATGCTACGTAGAGATCTCATCCTGTTCACCTGTTCATCGTGGATCGAGAAAAAATGGGGGTTGAAGACGAAATTCAAGAAAGCAGATACTGCTGAATACATCGAGAAGGCTATGCTTTTTATCACTTCTTTCTGATTCCGAATCCTTTCATCGCGCTCGGGGCGATGGCGCTATAGACTGAAGAAAAAGGAAACGGATGAAAGAACGTGAAGGAAAGCGTAATGCGCATGAGTGGTACGAAGCGAGAATTATTCCTTTCCTCGTAATGTCACCATCTGCAACGCCACATGATTTCAATAGCTTTATTAGTCACCGCGCGTTCTCACTAACATAAAAACTCCTTACTATTCAGAAAACGAGATGCACATTGCACATGAAGTTCTAAAACGATTGCGATAAAAATTTATTTTTGCAACAACAAAACTGTTTGCATTTGCTAATAACACAATTAGCTCTATTTCTTCAATTTTCAGCAACATAATCGTGGAAGAATGAAACATTGTTACTCGAATAAAATTATAATTATGCATTTGATAAAAGCATGAGAACAATGAGATCGTTTTTGATCATTTACACTTGCAATTTAGCACTTATATATGCATTTCTTGATGTATCGCATAGATGTGTCACACTATAAATGTAAATGACCTGACGACAATATAATTTTCTGTGGTGCGCGAAGTACTCCAAGCGCGACAAATAGCGACAGGAAGTGCGTGTCCACTGGACCAAGTATCCTTAGTGGAAGCTTCCACTTTCACGGAGGAAATGGGCTCTCGCTTCTTCCGTTCTCGAGAGGAAAACACGGTGACCGATGGCCGACGATGATACACCTAACGATCCATACAACAAAACCTTTATTAGCGTAATTTGATTTTTTTTTCATCATGCTTCATTATATCATATTTCTCCGACATAGTAGATATAGCGACAGGTGATCGACTTTAAAATAACACGCATGCCTATCGTGTTTCAAAAGTATACATTCCGAGTATTCGACAGAAAAAAAACAATGTAATGTTTATACTACCCTCTGTGCCGACATGGAAGCGACGAAAAGTGATATTGAAAATCGAAGAGAACGCGGAGGAAAATGTGCACGTAAAAATGTTTCGATATGGCTCCGGCGTGTAACTGTTCCGCAAAAGTACATGTGATGAAGTATAGATGTGCTCGCACGAAAAATTACATATTATTCGTCGTATCGTTATCACTCCTCTGCGATTGATTAATTCTAGAGAGCTAGTATATGTAAGATTGATGTATTTTATATTTTATACAAATCGAATATTATTATAAAATTATTTTAATTAGTAATATGCTTCTTTGAACTTTTAAACATTAAATTTGCTAAAAAAAAATGATAGATTTATTTTATTTTTATATAACGAATATTATTTTTATATAATTAATAAAATAATACAGTAGGGAAACTTCGTGCTCAGGGTTAATTAAAACGACAATTTCTTTTCCATTTAATCTTGCATTGACAATGAAAGATAAATCGTATTTGAAAGATTTCCTCATAATCGTTTGCGAAACGCATTCGAAAGGGCATATATTCTGGACCAGTTAGTCTTGCCTGAAATTGCTTCCAATTTTTCAAACGAAGTGGGAACTCATTCCGTTCTCTTGCTAGGATAGAAAGAGAAAGAGTTGAAAAGGGGAAAGAGAGGCAAAGAGAGATCCGATTAGTAACTGGTAAAAGGACTGGCGTAGCGAAGTGGGAGAAATCAGGGAATGAGAGAAAAAGTAGAAGAGAAAAAGAGTGAGTGAGAGTGCGTGAGAGGAGTGCCCGTCCTAAGGGGGACGGTGGAGCGATACCTGTGCGACTGTCTGCCGTCCGGACGTCCGTTGTTTTGTTACAATCACGTATCTATACGTTTACGCGGGCACCGTATATCGGCACGTCGCGCTATGACAGACCAACACCGAGAACCGATCCAGGATGTGAGCTTCGTAACCAGGGTTGGGCTCGAGTGGAAGCGCAGAAGTGCGGCACCAAAAGGTGCGGACGCGTGTTCCGGCCTTGGCGAGCCGTATCATTGTACTCGCAACGGAAATGATGTCTTAATTGATCTGCCGCTCTTCTGTTAGCCTGGGAGATTGCCTGGCCGAGCGAGGCTCGCGATGTCCGCGAGAGTTTCCTGCCATACATATGATATTTCGCGATCAACATGACAATACGGGGTGAATTAGACTCAAGCACCATTTATCGTCAGACCAAGATAGAATCTAAGGACAGGAAAACACCATTTGCCATGAGGGCAAAAGACGAGATCTAAAGACAGGAAATTCACAGTTGTTCTCCTTAATTTTCTACGTAAACTTCTCACTTTCGTTCACAAAGTATGATTTTATTGTTCCAGGGAGCGTCACCAAATATTTTTATGAGTAAACGGAAGAGCAACGCCGTTAAGAGGGAAGATATATCGACACATTCCTTTCGTTGTCGTCACTCAGAATCGCGGGTTGTAAACCGGCCAGAATGAACTTAAAGCAGTAAAGAGAAGTCGTAATACACGCGGGATGACATAACAAGCCGCACAACTATACAACAAAGTATTATAAAAGCATTTTATTGTTTGCGAGAAAGCGCTGAAGTATCGTTCGCACGAGCAACATGCCCTGCATCGCGCGTTTATGCGTTTCTTTCCAACGTGACAGCCGCGTACTGTCGATGAGAAAATACTCTGAATACTATTGTTGTTACATTTGATCCAATTGCACTTAAGTTTTAACATTTTTCGACGCATATTTTCAGATGCAGATACATTTCGAGATGCAGAAACATTCCTTATAATTTTATTTTAGTTTGAAAACTCGACATTTCCTGTTTCGCATATAAAGTGGCAATTTGCCACAACATATTAGATTAAGACCCGATTGCTGCGATTTTAAATAAGGCTTAAAACTATCTTTATTTGTCCCTCTGTCTCGGCTTTAAAGCGAGAAAGTGGGAGTTTTAAGCTTCACTTACAATCAAAATAATATTGATGCAATTGTACTATACTTAAATATATTAAAGGCTAAATATCGTCTTTTTTCGGGTAATAATTTCGAATTTTTGCTATATCAGTTTTAATTTTTTCCTTCTCTCTCTCTCTCTCTCTCTCTCTCTCTCTCTCTCTCCCCCTTTCTCTCTAAAGAAATAAGAAAAAAAAATTTAGAAAAATTTTATATATTCATTTGTACGAAATCACATTATTTGCGTTTGTATAAGATCATATATGCAGTTTTGATATGAAGATGGTACTTAATGCAGTTCTGTGTGTGTATATATACACAGATACTCCCTAAAGGGTAAAAGGAGTATCCGCTACGGAAACGCACAATAGGTCCATACGCACACGTTCATGCGTTGCCATACCCGCGCAATTACGCTCCGTACATGAAGCTGCATCACACATACATGTGTGCCGACAACTGCAGCTCGTACTTGTATAAGTGCGTTCCATGCGCGTTGCATCTTTCTCTCGTCGCGAATTTGCAACAAGTTCGCGAGCGATGCGATAATGGCGCGTGCATGTCGTGTGAGTAGGACAAACAGAAAACAATTATTTCTACAACGGCGTTGGTAATTAAAGCCGCTTATCCGTTTAACATAAGCCGACTTGAGAGGGTGGAATCAAATAAATTTCGACAAAATGATAAAAAGCAGATTATCAATATTGTTTACGAAGCAATAATACGCTTTTATTAAAATTTTTAGGATATTAATTGATAAATTTTATTTGAAAAACATTCTGTTATTTTTTTCTGTTTCTTAAAATTTATTTATTAATTATTTTACATAAAATAGAGATGAAATAATTTTTAGCAACATTGACGATTTATTAATATGATTCGTAATTCTTATCTTGATAATATATATAAATTAATATCAAATGATTATTGTGAAGAAATTATATTAATTTTAACAATGTCTAATTTTTCAAGAAGTTCGAAGAAGTTGTCAGAAAAAATTTCAAGCTAACTGCAGAAAAAATCGTTTACTTATAAGATCGACCTGCAAACAACACTGCTCCTCGAAAGGCAAGTGTTCTTAGAGTAAGGGAAGAAAAGCCGAAGGAAAAAAGAATCCGACAAGTAGATTCCTCTTCGAGAGAGAGAGAGAGAGAGAGAGAGAGAGAGAGAGAGAGAGAGAGAGAGAGAGAGAGAAAGAGAGAAAAGCAATAGGGATGAGCAAAGGTTTCACGCGGTCTAGAACGAGAAAGCAAATCGGGGAGATGAAAAGGGAAGGAGGGATTATATGGTCGTGAGTTTGTCGAGGAACGGTGGCTAGGGACGAAGAGGGGTAACTCAAGACGGGTCTAAGTGAGTCTTCCGGCCGACAGGCAATGATAGCCCTGAGAACTGACCCGACCCCCGGATATGTGTTGCGCATATATGTGGGGACACAGACACGAGCGAGTGTCCAATGTGTCATAACATCACGCGTCTCCGTTCGGCTGGCCGGGATCTATGATGACGGCTTATTTCATAAATCGGAGATCCGCGCGACGAGCTGACGAGCGTAATGTAACGTTGGCGAAGCGATTGTGAACTTGCTCAATCAATTGCGTGCGCTCTACTCGACGATATTGGTTCGCTCTCTCTTCGCATAGACATTGCTATACATAATTATAGTATACCCTCAATTTCTCTATCAGAATAAAATAAAAAAATACTTCGTACTTAGGAGATTATCATTTATTCGATTGTGTACGTCTTATTTTAAAACAAACAACTTCGTTAGAACAAATTATCCATTATTAACAGATTAGCTCGAGTTTGTTAGAAGATTCGTGGAAACCCCCTTCAGATGCACATCAACTGCGCAAGATCTGTGAAATGGGAAAAACAAAAGGATGACATAATGTCAGTTACGCCTACTCCTGACCTTGCTGCTGTTAGATAATTGCCTTAGCTATTCGCGTAAGAGAATATACGCAAATCGCGTACAATAGATATTATACAATTCCATCACGGAAAAAAAAACACAATTGAAAACTTCACTGATTCAGCAAATCTACAATCGTAATATACAGACAATCAATTTTTTATAAAGTATCAAGTTGACAGTTGAATAACATATTAGCGATTTGATAAACCATGAAATCTTCTTTCTTATAGATGTTGAATTCGCGCAGTAAGTTATTGGTTTGTTATACACCCAATTTATTTTTTTTCCGTGATGTACGATACAATTGATTATTTACGTTGCGAATTATTAAAATTATCATATTATAAAAAATATAATGTATATATAATAATTAATAAATTATATGTATAATAAAGTATAATATATGTAATAAAAATTTGTTGTTCGACAGAAGAATAATTTCATTGGTAATGAAA
>NW_017259548.1:1791582-1798769 GCF_001594045.1 Atta colombica
TTTAAAAAAATAGAATGCAACATTTTAGAACAAAATTGAGGGAATTATAAATTTTTAGAGTTAACTTGGAATAAAATAAAATTTTTCATTTATTTTCATATCGCACGATCATTTAGTAAAAATTGAATATTAATTAAATTTAAATTTATAATATTGTAAATTATTTTGAAAGTCACTTTAAAATTAAAGCTGAAGTAATGTAAAAATTAACTTTTTTATTTGCATAATGGCAGATCGTTATCACTTAATAATAATTAATTCATCTCACGTATGATTTAAATCTTACGAGCATCATGTAAGAAATTTTATTCACAATGAGAGAGAGAGAGAGAGAGAGAGAGAGAGAGAGAGAGAGAGAGAGAGAGAGAGAATGGGGGAGAAGATCTGGCTGAGCTTGTAGAACGATCGATGGTTTCGAACACGACTAAAGCACTCATTTGTCTTCGTAACCACTTCGCTTGTCAAATCAGCCACCCTATTATCGCGCGGGTGTCATTAGACTCCTGAGATTTAAACGACCGTTTTGAGCCAATATCCTGACAAAGATAACTTTCGAAAGATGGTTAAATGACTCGTGGATGATATGACTATAACGTCACTTCTTGAAAGGACGAGGATGAAACTAACATGCGTGTTAATAACAAAGCACCGCGCCCATCGCAATTACGCTGTTGTGTACGATCTTGTATGTGCTTCTATAGACTTAAATGCAAAATTAGTACGAGTATGTGTACACAATAACATACTATTCATACACTCTCAAAAATATCGTGGTGGATTTAACATCATGCGATGTGTATCTAATTCTGTTGATATAATATTAACGCCATCATGTTGTGGATTTACAATCCATGGTGTTAAATCCACATCAATATTTTTTAGAATGCAATTACAACCATTGCAGATGAGATAAATTTATTATACATTTCTCACCAATTATTCGAATAAAGACAGCAAAAAGCACATCTTATTTTCCTCGCATTAAACGGGATACTCAATCATGCATCACTAGTTAATCCAATAATCCTGTTCTTTTCCATATTACGGCGAAGTTCGTGGGACTTCGCATCGCACGAACTCGGGAAAAGATTTTACGACGGTGCGGTCGTGGTGGCGCGATAGCCAGAGGGAGCGCCTCTGCGGAAAGAGGCGGTTGCGACACGCTTCCGCGTCCGACATCGTGTCTCTTATTTACCAATTCGGAAGTAATGTAAATAATCGCATCATCACGAATGCAATCGCGGCACGAATGGCCTGGGGGCCGATCTCTCTCTTTCTTTCTCTCTCTTTCAGGAGACGAGGTCCACTGACCACGTGAGACGCGCGTGAAAGTTTAGTCGTAGTCGCGCGCCGTGCAGTTATAGCGCGCGATGGGTCAATACTTGCACGCTTCTCGCGACCGTCCAGGTGTATCGCCTTCCGCACCATTGTCAACAAGTTCCGGATCTGAGACACCCACCCATCTATCGCGGCAATTTTTATTTGGTCTCCACTGGTCGCGATCAAGCCTTTCTTTCTTTTTTTTTTATCACCGCTCACGACCGAATGACTCATTCTGTCTCTTAATAAGATCTATTGCCTCTTCCCCTCTCTAACTCCCTTAAGCTTTTCCGCTTTATTCGTCGCAACCGTTCTATTTCCCCCGCATTTCTTTCCCGACACTTTTGGAACGCGGAACGTGGGAAACGGCACGTTCTACGCACATTATCCGCGCACATTGTCCTCATGATCTGCGTGCGAAAATTAATCGAGTACAAACATACATTAGAAATTTAATTTTATTCTCATAACAAAGAAGAAAATATTTTTATTATTTATTATTATTTTTAATTATTCATTATTATTTTAATATTTATTTATATATTCTCCACTTTAATATTTATTTATATATTCTCCACTTGTTGTTAACTGTTTTATTAGATAATGACAATATTTAACATTTTTCGGAGCTGCGTATATAAGGTAATTCCGGCAAATACGCCGCGCTAGAATTTATACTGCAAAAGTCAGAAAAAATAAAAGGAGTGGAGTAATTCCTCTGCAATTACTCTGTTACCTTCATGTTATATTAGTATTGTATTATGAATTCAGCTTCTTATTGTTAATATTAATGAAATTATTTTGAGTTAAATCGATTTGTCATTGTAATAAGTAACGTCATCATAAATTATAATCTACATAAAATGGTTACTGTAGGGCGTGTAAAAGACTTAGTTGTTATTTCGTGATACACACGTGTAATGGAATAGTAAAGCATGTTGTAGCAAACAAGTGCTTTGCTTTCGTATGCTTTGTTTAATTTGTTATCTTGTATATCCCATTTGTTGCGCAGATTGAATTCAGTGCAATAAACGCATTACATAAAATATGTACCTCATGTCATAACATTTATAATATATGTAGGAAAATTATTATTTATTATTTCCTATACATATTTACTATTCTTATTCCTTAATAAAATTTTATAAACACATTTCATAAGTTATTGTATTATTTTACATCTTATATATATGCATTATTTGTAAATTTTTCATACATACCTCCCCCCTTTCCCCTATGAGTAGCCATATATTCCACTCCTATGAGATATGCGGCAAAAATGCAAAGGTTTCAAAAAATTTATTTTTTAATATGAAAAATAAATATTTCTAATATTTTTTTTCACAGTAGTAGATAGTATAAAGTTTTACTGATATAGTTCGTTTACTTTAAATATAGTAAATAATAAAAACTTAATAAATTAAGTTTTTGATAGGTGCGGCGTATACACCGGAGTACCCTAGTAATAGATTCTAAGCGCGTTTATTTCTCCAATATTCATCTCTTTTCATACGCCCATTATGAGGTCTCGATGCAATCACGTAAATCCTGTTTAATTAACGTGTAGACTGAAAGAGGAGGAATCTTCAATGTATCCGATGCGTTGCGTCGGTGCGTAGGGCATCTCACGACGGTGATTATGCGTTCGTAATAGAGGTGGTCGAGACGATGACGTACGTGGAGGTCGATTTGTAGGGGCTGCAGCAGGCAGAGGCGAAACGTTGATAGCGATCGTGGCGGTGGCGATAGTGTTGGTGGGCACTTGAGGGAGCTCGCCGTTTCCCTTATTCCTTCAATCAACGTCAGCTGGGGAGGAGAGTCTAGTATGTACCTTGGACAAATACTCGCCCCGTACTAGAGCAGCATAGAGCTCAACGATTACATCATCGTCGAGACAACGGTTAGGCTAGGATGCGTCTTCGCCCTCTCTCGACAGACAATCATCGACATCGATCCTTTTTCGATGACGTAAGCCGTAAGCGAATTGCCCTACTAAAGAGTCATTGTAGAAAATCGTAAATGTCAAGCTCAATTCCATTCAATAATTTTATTTTCAGTTCGAACAACAATAACAGTTTAATATTTCAATAAATTATACTGGATTCATTAATAATTGAAAATGTTTGTGAAAGACATATTTTCAATTATTATGTGAGAGTATTTGTGAACGAGAAGCATGAAGATAAAACATTTCCGAATAAATTCGAAACAATCGATCGATATCGTTATTCCAATGTTATCGCTAACAGAAATAACACTAAATCGGGAGGAAATTTAGTTAAGGAAAATCTAAAATGAATAACTAACTCACTTACAATCCTTCATTACTTGCAAATTGGAATGAGAGATACTGCAGAGAAGTACATTTTCATTTTAAGAAAATGGCATTATTTTTACAATGACAACCGTATAATTGGCAAAATTTTCTATGTGAAATTTCTAATACAATTTCTAAAAAAACCAAAGTAAACATTATCAACGAAAATTGTGATATAAGAACTAATGAAAAATCAATATTGACCGATTATTAATGAGAACAAAAATAATACTCGCAAATTAGTTCAACCAACCAATAATCACTAATTAATCTACTTATTTCAACTTATCGGAGATGAGTAAAGGATCTTATTTTGATAGGAAGGAAACGCGCTTACGAATACGTTACGAGATATCTAAATAAGCTGTTTAGACGACTTCAAGTTAACCCAAATTGACTCAATTGGATTAACTGAGCTACAGCTCAACACATATGCATTCGACATACTTGGGAACCGGCCCGTACGGGTGTCATCGTATCCGCGAGCGAGCTAGTCTTTCGCTTCTCATGCAAATAATGCATCGCGTTATTTCCAGCACTTTAGCCCATCGTCCCGCTTCTCTGGCTTCTCCCTTTTTCTCACACGCCTCGGGGTCCTCCCTCCTTCGCCTCGCGTTCGCGAATTTAGCTGGTTAGCTGAATTGACGGCGTTTGGGAAAATTGGCTCGTATCCTCATCGGGTACGCAGCGTCACTCGATGGCTCGCTCCGCAGGAGGCCCTCTCGGTTCTCCGCCGTCCCCGTTCTCTTACGCGCATAATGTGAGCGTACACGACGACCGAGACACGCGCACGACCAATCATGCCGAGTGTCTTTCGAGCGGTGCACTACGAGCGCGCTACATCCTCCCCTACTGCGTCGCATCGTCGTGGATCACGAAGAGCCTTCCGCTCCTCGAGCCTAGCCGGTTCGAACATATCGCGTGACCCGCTGACGCACGTCGCCTCCCCCTTCCCTGTGTCCTGTCTCTCATGTCAATTTACACCGCGAGGGCCGCGGAAGGAAGAGACAAGAGATAGGAACAAGCGATAGCGGAGGAGAGCCTGTACAGAGCTTACGTATGAATGTAGAATCGGAAGGGATGTTGTGGATTGGAGTGTCCGCTTCTTGGCCGACCCTCGACCCTCGACGCGGCGTGGCATCGGAGTTTCTCCTCCATCAGCGTCGATGTTTCTCCTTCGCCTCCTCATCTCCCTCACCCTCGTCTCTTCGACAGTTCTCCATCTTCGTCATCGGTGCATTCCGGCGCTTTTGCTCTGTCTTTCTCCCTTGACCACTCTCCGCGATACATGGATCGTCGGAAGTCACCTTCCTCATTATCATACCAACAGGCCGCTCGCTCACTCGGACACAGCCTTCATCCTGTGCCCTAGTCACTTACGGCTTGCTGGTGACCAACCCAAGAGTGATCTGGTTCATGACTAGTCGTTCGAAAGGGCCGACTGCAGATCGTACGAGTTAGCTCGAGAGCCACTGGCCTGGGGGACAAGACGCAAGTCCATTATACTCAATCACGGCATGATTGGCTCAAACGATCAGACCACCGCTCGCCGCCACTCGCTTTACTCCGCGGAGATTTGCGCGGACGTGCCACATTGCATCTATCTACGTCAAGAAGATTCTTCTCATCGGTATGTTTTTTCGTTTCCGAGGATTTCGTCAATAACAAGAGAAATTATCAATAACAAATAAATTTAAGCAAATTTAACAAATTTACTTTGCGAATGAGAATTCACTTTGTGAATTATTAAAAAAAAATTATCGGAATGAAATTTGTATTTTAAATACTAAATTGTTTAAGGAAAAAAATTCATAACATGGATTCTTAATCCTCATCTCACGCGTTGACTTTGTGCCCTGTTGATTATCAGTAAATATAGGATCTGTCACTCGCTAGAGGGATATTCGATCGATATCTGGCAGTAACCAGATGTTTCCAGTCTTAAGGGCGATCAAAGGTGCGTTGATTCTGTGGGACCCTGAATGTAGATCAAGGTCCAGCTGCATCAGAAACCACGATGCCTCGTACGATGTGATACATTCGTATCTATTTATTCTTGTATCTATTTTCTTAGATCTTAGAAGAGAGGATGACTTTCGATGCTGAGTTATTTCGAACATGTTTCATTTTACTCTTTAAAATTGTGTGGTCGTTAACAAGACACACGAGTTAAGTTTTTATAGACTTTCTATATAAACGGATATTCATATAAACTATACATTGCATTTTACGTTGAATACGTAAAAACACGTTCAACAATACGCGATTTACTAGTTTCTCTAGAAAATGACAACATGTCCCCGTTCATTCCGAAATACTTTTAAAAATGGCAGCTTTCAGACGTTTTCGTGGAGACATTGTGCCGTTATAGACACAAACATACGAAACTTTGGCAATTGAATATAATTAAGTAATCCTCAGTACCCGATAATGCCTGTAATATGATATTGCTGTTATCGCAAAAACTAGAATATGTTGGCTGACTGCCATAAGAAGACTGCTCCTCGAAATGGCGACGACAGTAATCCTGGATATTCTTGGTTGCCAATATGCCACGAACGTATCTCCATAATTGCCTCGAAAAATAGCCAATAAAAGGCAGAGAAGAGAAAGACTAAAATCTCTCTATTCCCCCCTCCCCTCACCCCGTAATCTACTTTTTCTTTCCGACTATTTCTTCACTCGTTTCTATTCTTTATTATATTGCATCTGCTTAATAAACAAAAAAATTTGTGGAGAGATATTTTTATATTAAATTATATCGAGAGAAAAAGAAATAGAGAGAAGAGAATATATTGATAAAAAAAATATTAATATAGAGCATTCAACTCTGTAAATATAAATCTTATATGAACTTTGCTTTTATTATTGTATCTTTCCTATTATATTTTCCTATTCGATTTTCTATAGAATTTTATATAGATGATTTCATTTTTTCTATATTTAAGACAAAATTAAGACAACATTAAGAGGTTACTGGCAAAAGCAGAAGTGAATGGAATAATAATGTAACGTCGGAGTAAACGAAAACCGTTACTCCTCCCCTGGCACGAGCCAGCTTGTTCACGCATTTCTTAAGACGTTAGAAAGGCGAAGTCCATTCAGCCCCAAGACGTTAGGGAAACCTAGTGGAATATAACAATGACAACAAGAAGCCGAAATGTCGGTTATGCCGAAACGGCAGCTGGCACGCGCTCTTTCCATATCGTAAGAAGGCATTCTTACCTTCTTCGCCCTTCTCCTTCGCCTTTCCTTCTCGACGGAGCGAGCACCCAAGGGGGAACCGAGTCTCGAGAAGTTACCTCGATCGGGTATACAATCACGGGATACCTGGACATTTAAATCGGAAACGCCACCCGGCGAACCACCTGAATTCTACCGAGGCCGAGGGGGCCTCCTTGATCTTGCAGTGTCGTCGGAAACGAGGGAGTTTCTTGGCTTCTCAAATATTTCAAGGTTATATATTTCGCTAGCATTTTGCTAGTAAAATTATTAATCTTTATTCTTCATTTAATTCACAGCTGTAAATCGCATAATTTATATATATATA
>NW_017259548.1:1798869-1800058 GCF_001594045.1 Atta colombica
AAATATTATTAAACAAACGTTTTATTGTTTATCAAGCTTGTTAAATCAGATACGGTATCATTGTAAACGATACATTTTTAACGATGTCTGTATTAATGAAATACAACTGATAAGCTTTAACAAGCTTCATTGATTTTACTTTTATATGATACTCGTAGATAAATATAAATACAGAGATCAAATTGACCAGCGTAATTAATTCTATAAACCGTTAAATTAATATAATAAATCATTAAACAAAAGTGCGACTGTTTTTACTGCATAAATTTTCAGTTTCCGAGTTTGATGCCGCAACTTCGCGTCCACGCCATTGAGGGCAAAGACCGTTGTTCCTATTTCCTTCCCCAAGGAAGGACGAAGGGCGTCACAGAAGTTTTTGTAGGCTTTAATATTAGACGTTAGCGTTTCCCACCGAGAAGTCATGGGAACATATTGAAGGAAGGTTGTGCAGACATCTCGTGAAAAGTCTCGGAGATTTGCGATCGTACCTTGGGAAATTTCCTGATCATCGATCTCGTACGAAGGAAATACCACTGAATTGTGTTCACCTTCCTCCATTTCGCTAGAATATAAATCTATAGATGTGTATACAACTTGGCTATATAATATACACTTAGTTATATAATATATAAAACGGTTATAATATGACTGCTTTCCTACCGTTATAGTAAACGAATAATCGTAAATACAGACATTTTGAAAAGACCAAACTTAAATTTCGCCTTAAATCGTATCTTTATAGAATTTCGTTCTTGCCTCGCTACAAATGCAATACAAAACGCGACTCGGAATGTCGCAACGTCAAACTTTTTAAAAACACCGGCGCTCATTATCGCGTGTTATCTGCAACGGCATGAATGGGAACCGAAATCGAAATGAAAATGGCGAGAAGGTCATGCTCACGTGTCAGGAATAACACAAGCGTGGCGTTGACCCATATTGTTTTTGAAACGCGATTAAACTCATTGAAAACGACCGAAGGTAGATTAATGGCGTCGGGGCGCGTAACCGCGAAAAGCGGGGCAAAAAGCGAAACAAATTTAACGAGCTGTGAATTATGAAAATCGGTGACAGGCCGCCGCTTTTAAATGCTCTCTCGCGCTCTCTCCGGCTCGCGCCCTGCCAGATAGGTTCTCACTCTCTCTCTCTCTCTCTCTCTCTCTCTCTCTCTCTCTCTCTCTCTCTCTCC
>NW_017259548.1:1800158-1802876 GCF_001594045.1 Atta colombica
TCTCTCTCTCTCTCTCTCTCACCAGTTTGGTTTGGGCGCGTGCCAGTGTGTGTTGAATCGAAACGATTCGAATGCAAAATAATAATAAAACAGTGGGGCTCGTTGAAGGTGGGTGCGGTGGGCGTCGGGGGTGGGAGAGTGGGTAGACGACAGAGAGGCGGAGTCGGCAGCGCATTAACGCAATTAACCTCCAATTAATAACACATCAATTGACACCCGGTCAACTTGTTGCATCAGAGCAGGCCGATAATATGCTGAACGCGTGTGAACCGTGTGTGTACGTACACGATGGGCCGCCGTGTGCGGTGTGCGCTGCCGACGCGTGTGAGTACCCCGACGTACGTTTTGCTTGCGCGCGTGTGCGCGTGTCTACACGTTTGCGCTTAGGCAAGACCACGGACGTGGTCGTGTTTGTGCGGTTGCGGATGCGTGTTACGGCTACGAAGTATGTCTATCCCCCTTATACTATATATTATCGTAGGCATAATGACGAAACGAATGTTACAATAATTTTATATATCGAGAGGGTGAAATCGGTACGTGCCTAAGCGTCGTACGTGCCTATATGCACGATGGACATGGACTGATGACCACAGTCGAGTTCCCATGCAACCCCCTGCGAACACTCTCACCACATGACACCTACAGGGGGTGGAATTCCGATGCACATGCCACTGTTGTTACCTCAACAACGCCATGTGGAATACGTACACCATGTGATGCTCACGTAGGAATCTTCCTTCATTTCTTTGGCTGTTTCACAAGGGGAAACTAAAAATTGTGTACACGAGAATATAACGGAATATAAGCTCAAACATTCACAAAATTTGCTCGCAGAACGATTGCATCGTTCTTGAACTGATATTCGACTTGCGATTTTTCATACGTCGTCATCTACTTAAAAAAATGATTACTTATTGTAATATTACCTTGAAGTTTCATCGAGAGTTCCCCATGCGTTAACTATCCTATGTATTACTTGCGGACCCTATCACTATATGCACTATAATCACGCTTTGAAATCTACCCACCTGCTTAAATGATAAATATCGTATGACGTGCAGGAAATGGTCATTGGTGACTTACCGATGTGTTTTTCTTGTACTTTAATAATCGCTGATTCTCTATTACATATTGGACTTGAAGATGACTTTGTATGCTTAATATATACAATTAACTTCCATAATTTATTTATGAATTGATTCTTCGACAATGGAAAATTTTTTTCGTACACCATTCTCTCATTGTGAGAAAACAATTAACATTTTAAAATGAGAAACAAAGACAAGTATTATTATGTATTTTTTTAATTTAAATTTGCGAGTATCTCTGCCGAAAAAATCGGTCATCAGATACTAACAGCAGTAAGACCATGTGCATTACCCCCCGCGCTTACTTTGGTGAACGCACTCCTCGCGTGTAATTAGTTCGTCGCGTCTACTTCCGAATTGACACAACAGTGGGAGAGTTCCTGAAGCCATTTCCGGCAGGGCACCGGCACCTTTTTGTTTTCCCCTTCTCGTCCCACGCATGACAGCACATGGGGAAGTACCGATCAAAAACGGGAAAGACAGAAGTTCTGACCCCCCTCGAAGCGTCCCTTCCTATCCAGGTACAATCGTCGTCCCGTAGACCTTATCGAGGTCGACACCATATGTCACTTCTGGAGTAACGAGTAGCAAGCGCTGCACCCCTCTAAAGTAATTGCCAACGGAACTGCCTAGTAATTTCTCGGAACGAATCGCTCCTCTTCGAGGAAGCGGCCGAGAACGCGCTAACTTGGCATAATTGAACGTTTACGTAATAGTGATTCAAGTGCGCAATGAGGACGTCGATGATACTTCAAATACGCGCGCGTATTTGCTCGTATTTCAATAATCTATCTTCCTGTTACGCAATTTACGGTTCTTCGGCCTTCAAGAAAGAAAAATGTATTATGTTTGTGATAGGTACCGTAACTTTGTTCAACATGCTTTATTTCTAACATCATATATTATACTATATAAAAATTGTATTATATATATATATATGTTTTATATATATGTTTTATATATATATATATATATATATTTGTATATATAAATAATATAATATTAATTTTCATAAAGACTTGATCTTGATAAATCAAAATAGAGAAAAATTTTATTTTTATTTGTAGAATTTTAATTTTTATTAAACTTTCTTTACTTTGTAACACCTCACGCATTGTTCTCTACAAGCTCTTTTGACTTCATGATACGTATTGGAACGAATATCGAGATATCCTCGTACGCAGGAGGTTTATGCGTAGACGAACTATGGAATATTGTCGGCTTATTGAGCGCAGGTGCTTTAAACTGCTCAGCTGTTGCTTCGAATCTCGCGTACATGTACACAAACGTGTGTGTCCGTGCACTGTATTAGTACGTATTCAAACTCTATACCATAACGCATACGTGTTACTACACAAACGTCTCACTTACGCACTTATACGCAGCGTCAATTGAACTGCATGATGATCGAAACTTCTAAAAGGCCGTACCATTGACGAATGAAGAGCGATTATTTGTGTGGAGATTACAATAAAAAAGGATTCCATTAAAATATTTCGTGCCGAGCAAATAATTGTAACGACAATAACGAAATATTGTCGTTTCATTATGATTTTGTAATGAAGTCGGTATTAGCGAGCGGCAATTGTATGAAAATAAAATGAAAACGTAAAGATCGACTCTATAT
>NW_017259548.1:1802976-1807598 GCF_001594045.1 Atta colombica
GTCTATGATCGAGCGAGCAATGAGTGGACTATCAATTACTTTTTATGCCCCCCTTTCTTTCACCGGGTATCGACCGACGATGGTATGTCTCCCGGCGAAGACCATTCTAGGCGGAACTGCTTATGTATCGAATAAGATATTCAACGCAAGTAATTTTCTTATGGTCGCTTCTCAGGCGAACCACCCCCTTCTTCGCTAACCCCCTCGCTAACTCCCTCACTATACTTTGAGTTTTTGCTTCTATCGGTCGCAGGGTGTTCGGACGAGGGTGAAACATATTGCTTGCAACTGTCACCCGCGGTCTGCTCTTCTTCTTCGTCGCCGTCGTCGTCGCCCTCGATGTGGTCGATCACTGTATTTTTAACCGATAACACTTCGCACTCCTTTCTCGTGTTCTATCGTACTGTGACGTCATCTTGCATAGAATTAATGTATTTTTTTTCTAATGTCTATATCTTGGAAAATAAGAAATGTTTTCTTAACAAATTCAACTTTTAAGAATCTATCGTGAAATATATATGTATATCTAAATATAGGATGATACGATAAAATATCAAAATATAATATTTGCAAAAAGAGAGCGTAATGCATTTTTATTGGATGTATGTTTTTATTTTCAATAAAAGAAATATTTGTAAATATTATATAAAGAACATATTAAAATTACCAAGATTAATAAAGCATTTGTAACAGATTCTCTTTTAACATTCTTACCATACCATTCGATTTGTGGTTAAAATAAGATAAGCTAATAATAAGAGGAAATGACAAGTGTACACACGGTCGAGTACTTCCTATCTACGGAAACAACGTTTCTTTCAATGCAACAGTCTATATACAGAGCTTAAAATACTCTACCATGTGCTATTATAGTACCTCTGAATCGATTCTCTTATTATATACATATATAGACGAGAGATATTCATTTAGACGGCACAGATCGCTAAGATGAATCGTTGTCTTTTTATTACAGACGGTGTATCGGAGAATTGAGGCCACGAAAATCGAGACGAGGGAGCGAGGGGCACTTAGCCCTTTGGCGAGCTCGAAGGATGCAGCTCCCAGGCGGGAGCACGAGAATTCCGCCCGCGAGAATACCGACTTTCCTTCTGGTTATCATCAACGGGAACAACATCGCAACAATCACCGGGAATAAACGCATCGGTAGCAACAGCGGCGGTCCCGGTTGCAACAATAACCGTAGCAGAAGTAGTAAGAAGCACGACAGCAGCGGATACAAACCCGATAACGAATCGAATCTTCCGAAGAAAACCCGCCATCTCGAGACGAGGGCGAACGGCCGACATCAAGTCACCGAGCAGCAGCCTCAGCCGTTGGCGTCAGCTCTACGGCGGAAGGTGCGGGGCGAGGAATAGTGAAAAGAAAGCACAGAAAAAGCGAGGAACGACGGAAGAAGAAGAAGAGGAAGCGCGAGAGAAGGAGAAGAAGGAGAGGAGGAAGCAGGAGTTCGCCGGGAAAGAGAAGGGTGCCGGCGTCGTCGTCGTTGGCGGCGGCGGCGGAAAAAGCAGAGGAGGCGGCGGAAGAGGAGGAGGAGGCGGTGGCGGCGAAGACGAGGGAAAAGAAAGAGGAGGAGAAGAAGACCGAGAAGGAGACGGCAAAGGCAAAGGAAGTGGAGAGGCGGTGGTGGTCGGTGGCGGACAAGGTGGGGAGCATTAGAAGAAGGAACATATAGAGAAAAGGCAGCTGTAGTAGGGGTACCGGAGAGACTACACAGTGTGCAGAAGCCGAGGCAGCGCACTGAGCCACGAGGGGCTATTCGAGCGAGAAGGGGAGGGTGACAAGAAGCCCTGGCGGGGAGGGGACGCGGAGGCCTTCGGGGGGCCGACCAACCAGACGGCCGATGATGTCATCGGAGGAGGAGACCGAGTGTTTCGCCCTCTACGGAGCAACCACGGAAAGCAAGCAACAGCAACTCCTGAAGAAGCAGAAGCGCACCAGACAGCGCGTGGACGCCGGCGAGCCGCGCAACAGCTACTCGAGTATACCGAACTTTAGCTCCCGGCCATCCTTCCTCGGTGGTGGTCTATACGGCTCGATCTTCAGTGGTAGTGGACCACCGTCGCATCAACAATCGCCGCAACAGCAGCAACAGCCGCAGCAGCACCACCAGTCACAATCGCAACAACAACAACAACAACTCCAGCAACAGGCTGGAGCGGCTGGCAGCCAAAGTCATTTAGGTACAGCTACGACGGGTCCTACAACCCAGCAGCATTCCGCCCACGCGGCCTTCGGCTTCTTCGGGGCTCCGGGCTTCGGCCCCGCCAAGATGCTGAACGAGTTATTAGGAAGGCAGGTCAAACAAGCCAGTGACGCTGGCGGATCACCGCCAGAGGGCGGTCACGGGATGACCGGTGCCGGCATGGATCCCGCCTCGAATTTGCAACCGGGCGCCGTGGTTAATTGCGATGATCCTGCTACGGCCGACCTTACGCAGCACATGTTACGCGACATGCTTCTGCAGGGCCGCAAACTCTCCGCTCTCGGCGTGCAGGAGCAGCCGAACAATAACAACAGTATACATAATAACAACAATAATAATACTACCGCGGAATTACTTAAATCACAGCATCAGCAGAGTCCCCAACAGCATCAACAGCAAAATAGTGATAGTGCGCGCAGTGGAACAGTGCAGAGTGGCGGGGAGGAGAGTGGTGATGGTAATAACGTCGTGAATAGCGCGAATCACAGTGATCGTGATACCGTGATGCCGGGCGATGCTGAGGACAGCGCTGAGGATGCTGCTTCCGCGGCACGCGCGATGGAGGAGGCCTTTGCCGAAGCCGGTATGGAACCAGGGGCGAACTTGGATGGATCGGATTGCGAGCAGAGCCTACCTCCTAGCCCAACGGCACCAAGATCAGGCTCGGTCTCCGTTAAAGAAGAGATACAAGAGTCAATGAATATCAAACGTAGCCCCAGTCACTCTCCTTGTCCGATCGTGCCAAAAACTGAAACGAACTCTCCAACGACAGAGATTAAACGCGCTCGTGTGGAGAACATCGTCAGCACGATGCGCAGTAGTCCAGCGCTTCAGCCGGCAACGGTAAACGGTTGCAAGAAGCGCAAGCTCTATCAACCTCAGCAACAGACGGTGCATCACGTTCTTCAGCATAGTGTCAATGATACCATGATGGACGATGAAGATGAGAGCGAAGAGGAGGAGGATCCGGCGACGATCAGACAGAAACGGGAGGAGAAAGATAATTTGAAAATACAATTAAAAATGTTGCACGAGCAATTGGCGGAAATGCAACAAAAATACATGGAACTCTCTAGTAGAATGGAGCCAGATACAAGTGAGAGCGGTGACGCGCCACCCAGTCCTCAACCTCAACCACAACCACCACCAAGACCGCCACGACCTCATCCACCGCCGTACACTAACGGCCTCCCGACTCTCCCACCCGATCACCCCCACGCAGCAGCTGCTGCTATGTATCACATGGGGCATAAACTTTACTTTGAACAACAACATGCTGCTCTCGAGAGAATGAAACAACATCAAGAAGCGGCTGTGCGGCAGCAGCAGCAGCAACAGCAGCAGCAGCAGCAGCAGCAACAGCAGCAGCAGCAGCAGCAGCAACAGCAGCAGCAGCAACAGCAGCAGCAGCAGCAGCAGCAGCAGCAACAACATCAACGACAAAGTTCGCCACCGCCACCAAGTCAACCTCAGCAACAGAGTCAGAACAACACTGGACCTTCGACGCCGCAGACGCCGCAAATGCAATCAGCTAGTACGCCTATTCAACATAAAGACTTCCAGGAAAGGTTAAACGTCTTCAGGGGTGCCGCTGCAGCAGCCAGTTCGTCCGGTCCTCACATCACCGGTGCCGATTTGGAAGGCTTGGCGGATATCTTGAAGACGGAAATAACTTCTTCTTTAACCAATTTGATTGACAGCATAGTAGCAAGGTTCGTGCAACAGAGGAGGTTTCTCGGTAAGCAAACCGAGGCAGCGCAGGCTGCTGCCGAGCAGCTCAATAAGGACCTTCTTTTGGCGAGCCAAATGCTCGAAAGAAAATCGCCTAGGACGAAAGTAGTTGACAGAGGAGCTCCACAACCACCCGGTGGCCCAAACGGGCCACGGGGGCCCCTCAACAGTGGGCCCCCTCCTCCACAACCCACGGGGTTTTCACAAATCGGGTCCATAGGTGGTGTACCCCATGGCCCTCATACTGGCCCCACGGAAAACAATCTTAACCAAATGAATCAGCTGCCCTCGCACGCAAGGCCGAGCGTTGGAATGTTTCAGACTCCAAAACCGCCGACGATATACGCCATGGCATCTATGCAAGCGCAGCAACAACAACAACACCAACAGCAACATCAGCAACAACGCGAGCAGCAACAAAGGGAGCAACAACAACGCGACCAATACTGCAATATGAGAGGTGACGAGAGAGAAAACAGGGACTCGGAACAAAATGAAGCTCTGTCACTTGTCATGACGCCGAAGAAAAAACGTCATAAGGTAAGCATTACAACTTGTCAGATTTAATATATTGATATAAGTTAATATAAATTAATGTACTTAGAATTACGATAATATTAATATAAACTTATATATTTTTAATTTTATAATTTTAATATGTATAAAT
>NW_017259548.1:1807698-1830018 GCF_001594045.1 Atta colombica
ATGTTATGTAAATTGAAGTCAATGAAGTCACAGTGAAAGTATTATAAACAATTATGGTACAAATTTGGATCGATGAGAATAAATATAATTAAATACGAAAAATTATATCAAATTTTAGTGCTTTAACTGTGTGAAATTTGCTGTGAATTTATATGCATATCTAATTCTGCAATCGCGCATCGAAATCTTTTGCATTATTAATAGTCTTGTAAAGATGTTTATTAGCATAAAAAATTCTTAAATTACTTGTCAATTTAATAAGTGATATTACTACTTTGATTCTGTTCATGATTGCGTTTCAAGATTGAAAAAGATTTAAACATGGAAATATTTAAGTGCTAAGTGCGTTCCATTTTAAGCGAATATAAGATTTTTGTTCTTTAATTTAAAAAAATATTATAATCTCAATTTTTATTGTTTATATTTTTTATATGCTTTTATAAAATAGTTATAAGTAAAATTAATTTATATTAATTATATTTATATGAAATTGATAAAAAAAGTCTAACTAAAAAAAATACTAATTAGTACGGTTTACAGGTGACGGATACGAGAATTACTCCGAGAACGGTATCCAGAATCCTAGCGCAGGAAGGAAACGGATCTCAAGGAGGTAGTGATAGTCCCCCGCCTCCTCCACCACCGAGACCTTACCACGCGCCACCACCGATGCTGCCGGTGTCCCTGCCAACCAGCGTAGCGATACCAAATCCAAGCCTCCACGAGAGTCAAGTGTTCTCGCCCTATTCGCCGTTTTTCAATCCTCACGCGAGTCATCCTGGTCAAGTACCACCTCCGGGGCCACATCATTTACCCGCGAGTCCTCCGGGTGGAGGTGTAGAACTCAGGGATTCCCCTCCACTGCCCCATCCGCCGGCTATGTTGCATCCAGCCTTGTTGGCAGCAGCCCAGCACGGCAGTCCGGACTACGGACATCTTAGGATGGACAGCAATGACCGAGCTAGCGACTGTAATTCCGGCGACATCAGCTACGATGGAATTCAGCCTACAATATCCTTTACTAATACTTGTATGCTAAAGAGCAAATTTGATAATAATACTCTGCATTTTACAGAATTTTATTAAATTCTATAAAATTTTATAAACATTTCTTCAGATAATATTTATAAGAATTTTGATATGTATTTATTATGATCAAAGCAAGACATTAATCTCATTCACATATAGAAAATATTACTATTTAAAATGAAAATATTATTTGTTAAAATGAAAAATGTTATCTGAAGATTAATTCGTGTGTTAAAAAAAATTTAGACATACTAGAGAAAACAGTTAAGATACTCAGAGATATTTTTTGACATAGGAGAAACGAAACTCACGCGCGAAAAGTTTAGAATGTAGCAGTGAGTTTTTTGAGAGAGAGAAAAAGCCGGCAAAATGGCTCACTCGCTTGTAAGGTGGCTGGAGCGAGGAAGCTCGGACGAATGTTAGATTAGTTTAGTACGGAGTTAGGCTAATGTTGGCTGCACCTACGAGTAGAGTTTGTCCAGCAACAACGCATCGAACCAAAAGTTCTTTACCTACCTCGGCCCACCCTCGGCCTGCAGTCTCACCCAACTTCGCAAGCCAATAATCT
The DNA here is from genome assembly GCF_001594045.1 of Atta colombica. NCBI lineage: Eukaryota > Metazoa > Arthropoda > Insecta > Hymenoptera > Formicidae > Atta > Atta colombica. The sequence continues at coordinate 1,809,296 of NW_017259548.1, forward strand.
GTCCCGCAATTTCGCAATTCAGCCTGAGCATTTCGCGAACTTTACATTTCGGGCGTCTCCTCGGTTTATCCTAGCTAAGCTACTTTTGCTGATCTCAGTGATATGAGCCTTGCAAAGCTAAATTTCTAAACATCAACTTTTGTCTGCAATTTTTCATCTTATCTTCCAATGTGCGGGAGAAAAATGTTTCATTCATTATATTTATATCGTCACATTTTTAGTACGAAAACACTGGTAGAGTATCATACATAATAGAACGAAAATATTATCAGAACTAAATTAAATCGAGTTTATTAAAAATAAATTTGCGATGTTTGACCAATCATATTTTTTGTTATTTTGCAGTAATTTATAGTAATTCTTAAATATTCATAAATAATGATAAATGTTTAATATATGTTTAATATACATGACATAATTAATAATAAAAATTATAGATTAATATTTCAAAGAAGAGAATTCGACATTTGCTGAATGATTTGAATTGTACATTATAAATGTACAATTGTAACAATTTAAAGGATCTTATATTTGTAAAATATATCCGCGTGTCCAAATTTTATTTAAAAATGTTCTTGACCTTTTTCAGATTGATTAAAATAGCCGCGATTGCATCCGGTTAAAGTGCACTCTTAGGATCGTCAGAAAATGATCAGCGAACGGTTCACCAGCTTCAATTATCGTGCATGATCCACCCCGCCGCGGTTTGCTTCTGAGTTACCGAAAGAGCGTACAGAAATCCGGTGGCTTGCGAATCGAGAGTTCGCCTCGGTGCAACGAGGAAAAAAAGGCGAGTGTCGCGCGGGTTCGTGTGAGCGCCGATCGTCCGATGCAATGTCGGAACTGCATCGGCGTGTTGGACCGGGTCGTTCGATCGGGTAGCGTGCCGTTCTTTGCCGCCTTTTTAGTCGGCCTTTGATGTAAAATCAATGGCGCATTTTTTTCACTCCCTCCTCTCTCTTGGGGTAGGTCGAGCGCGTTGTGCATCGCCGTGACACGATCTGCTGTTCCGCGCTCCTCCGGACGCACCATCCTAGTCTCATCGCGGTTCTCGCTGGCATTTGATGCATCCGAATTCATTTTGTTGCCTACGCCCTCTTTCTCTTTACTTTTTCCTTTTTCGAAAAAATCTATTCCAAATTTTTTAGCTCGAGATTAATGCGAGATTATGTGCTGATATTTCACATTTATAATATCGAGTATAAGCTTACACGTTTTGAATAAATTAAATTGTAAGTACAGAATGACATAGCAGAATCGTGCGAATTAATCGAATAAGATTGCGATGAGAAACCACATGTAGAGATCCTATTACCAATAAGAAGTCAGTAAGGCTTCTGCTGAGGATACGGCCAATCGTAGATCAATTTCCCAATAAGAACCCTTCTATCATCTACCCTTGCGATAATCGCAATTTGTACGATTTCTGATCCAATTCGATACGAAAGAAAACATGATTATATTTGAGATATTCAGACGGTTGAGAAACGAGTCGGTTTTCTCTTCCGCACTTTTCTCTTTTAATCTTTTTTTTTATCGCGAGAATAGACTTTAACTCTCCTTCTTCACGTTTCTCATATATTTCTATGTGTTTATATATATATATATATATATATATATATATATATATTCATATACATTGCAAAATGGTATTTTCTTAACCACGGTGAACTCGTCGACGCTGACGCCGATGCATCTGAGGAAGGCGAAGCTGATGTTCTTCTGGGTCAGGTACCCATCCTCGGCCGTCCTTAAGATGTACTTCCCTGACATCAAGTTTAATAAAAACAATACAGCGCAGCTGGTCAAGTGGTTCTCCAACTTCCGGTGAGTAATGTGTTATATTTATTTCTTCAGTAATATTTTGTAGTTCTCTTTTTTAAATAACTTATGCGAAAAACCAAAAATCTTAAAAATATCTTATCACGAAATACGTTCGTATTCAAGAGAGGTATTTTTATAGACATTTTAATGTTTGAATAAATTAAAGCGCATTGAATATATTAAAGCGCATTGATAGGAAGCAATTCTTTTAAATCTAAATTATTTATCTATCTAAATTTAAATCTTTATGTATGCAATTGAGATTCGCAAACATTCGGTTTTAAATCAAGAATTGCTTTCGGTGCTGTTGAACGGATAACTAAATTCACAAGAACGAACGGACGATCATGTAGAAAATCTCAAGGATTTGGCGGACAGTCGTGTCGCCACACCCCTACATAATCTCGGACATTTTCGATCTCGTGCGGTACCTGGAAAGAATGAAATCGTGGAAGACGTTTCTGATAATAGAGGCGCGTTTCGTGTATGCAAACGAGAACGAGGTTTTCGAGGGATCGACCACTCCCTTTGCAGAAGCGGTCAGAGCCCAAGAGACGAGAGTCACGATGGGTGTGTCCGAATCTTAATTACCCTCTCTTGTAGAGCAGCTGGGGATAAGTAACGCTACCTACATAGCATCAGGTATAGAAGCGTAGGAGGCCGGTAGGTACCGACGCATACTGTCCGGCAGGCATTAGCCTGATTATAATTAGGCTGAGTACAGTACAGATCCAAGATACAAGGTGGTCGAAGGCGGATCGCGCGTGCCCTCGTCGTTACATTATTACCGCTTTCTTATCGCGAGATGTCCACTCTCGTGAAAATCGTAAGTCCTTCGCGCGATGGCGCTCGTATGTCGCTCTTATAATTACGGCACGGAAACCACGTGTCTAGGATATACTCTAAATGAAAAATGCATACCCGATGATAAATAAAACGTTAACGAGCAAGTGCTTAGTTGTTCTGAGTAGTTGAGTTAATTACAATATCTTATATATTGTATATGTCAGCCGACTTGTCACTGAAGCGTTTCGAGAGCATCTTTTATGTCGTTTGGTTTCATATAAATTCGGAACACGAATTATATGGTTGTACTAAGATAATCGAGCCGAACGGGATATCCTACACATAAAATTGCGAAAACAAAAAATAAAAGGATTTTGTTCATTTTGATAACGATGCGAACATCGTTGTTAATTATCAGTCTATTGTTCTGTGTAACTTTATTCATTGGGCCTATCCAAAAAGAGTGGAATCGCTGATAAAAGAGCAAGCACGTGGTCTGTTTGTGAAACTTCCAAATGTCCGGCGAAATTGCATGCTCGTATTTCGCGGTACGCACAAAGCTAATTACCGCTTCAACATATTTCTGTACATTTGACCCGAGGGTTTTTTTTTGCCTCTTCGCCATTCCATTCACCTACCCTCTCCAAAATCTTTCTTAATGAGATTTGTTATGTCTTGCACTTTGAAACTCCCATAAAAAATTTTCAAACAGAATAGTTTACTTCTTTATTAATTCAAAAATCAAAAATTCAAAAAATCACGTTTCGAATAGTATGTCGAATAGTGCTATGTGACTCTTGCTTACGATATATTACAACTGTGAACATGCTTTTTAAATATATAGAATATGTTAGTCATGATATAATCAATAATTTCCATTTACTTTCCTTGTATAAGATACATCTGCCAATATATATATTAATTTTTAAAAGTGTATATTAATAATTTACAGTAATGTTCTATTTCTATTCTTTTATGTATTAAGAAGGCAGATTTTAATTTATCATTTTCCTAATGAAAATTTTAAAACAATTCAGGAGAGTTCTTTGTAAGTTCCTATTATTTGTTCCTAATTAAAATTACATAAAAAAACGTGCCTGAAGATTTTCTTAAGAAAAATTAATTAAAAGAAATTTTGAAGATGTTTCATTTTATTCTATTTTACCAGTCTCTGCATGGAATTCTTTCTTTCACAGCTAATCACGTAAAGGTTTGTCCCGTAACTTTTTCCTTCTTTTTCTCTACCAGTCGTTGTCGCGCGTGCTCGATCTGATAGCCTAATGCACGGCTTCCTATACGGAAATGCCTCACTACATTATTCTACGCTCCTACGTGCACGGTCGATCCTCTACCCCTTTTCCCACCCTAGATCATCGTTGTACTTTTGTCACGAGAACGGGCCGAGACCATCGTCGCTGCCACCTGCTATGTCGATTATTATATCGCCGTCTCGTTCCCTCTATAAAATATACAACCGTCGATTAGATTACCTAAGCGCATTCTTAGTGATTGATCAATCTCCAACTATTGATTCATTGATATTAAGGGGGCGATAAATACAACACAATATAGGAAAAAAGAGCGCAAAAATTCTATTTTTTCCCCCGATAATGTAACACGAATGTTATTTCCCCCTTTTGCAATATTTATGGATATTCCTCATATACGGTTGTTGGCAAAGTTATTATAAAAGGAAGATGAAATTAGTTATTATCGCTGTCCTAGTATTCAACTAAAAATACAAGAGGCATACTTATCAGAAAATACTGAGAATACCTGACATAATATAGTAAACGTGATTTTTATAAATAGGGTCATATATTAATGACAAAGCATATAACTACAATTTCTGTAATCATAACATTTTCTTCAACGACATCATTTATCATTGTACATCCCTCGGCACAGTAGATGTCGGAGAAAATCGGACAAGAGACAGATAAAAAGAAAGAGAGAGTATGTGTATGAGAGAGAGAGAGAGAGAGAGAGAGAGAGAGAGAGAGAAAGAGGGAGGGAGAGGGAGGCAAAGAAGAATAGAGCGAGAAGTAGAGTGATAGAAAAAGAGCGGCAACGAGAGACGGTGGCCGAGCACAAAGCGATCGTTCGCACCCTATTTTCTCACGCTCACGCTCGCGTCGAATCGAAAGCACGTCCGATATCTTACGGAGACTCGTTGACGTCGCGCGTACATCATCGGACCTGCTTATACCGACGATATTGACAGCCTTCGTTCGATGAAGCACGCCGTGGGGGATGATTGGGGTCGTCTACGATCCAGGGTACAATGTGTGCGCGTGTTCACTCGTCTCTGTGATGTGTGTGTGTGTGTGTGTGTGTGTGTGTGTGTGTGTGTATGTGTGTGTGCGTGCGCGCGTGTACTCGTCTCTATCACCTCGCATCTCTCCCTGTCCGTCTATCCGTCCGTCTGTCTGTCGGTCGGTTCACTCCTATTCTCCACCCCCGCGAACGCGAAAAAAAGAAAGAGAGAGAAAGAGAGAAAACATGAGAAAGAGAGATGTGCGGGCGGACTCGGGTTCGTTCGTTATCAGATCCCACGGTAGGACACGCGACTGAGGTAGCAGATCCTATCTGCGGGAAGGAAGAAATTTTATGTCGTATAATGGACAACGGACGCACACACGACACAGTTCTAACCGGATGGTGAATCTACTTCGCATGAAAAACCGGGATCACTTCGGAATGAATTCGAAAAACGAGCAACGATTTTCCGCTTTTAGATATTATGCCGTTCCTTTTCAACATGCATCGTTCATTTTTACAAGTTTTACACTTCATACTTAATTGAGAATTCTTCTTCTTCACTTTCATAACATTAACGTCAAATTTACTTTTGGGGGAATAATTGCATCAAATTTACTTTTCATATTTCTGATAAATGATTGTAAATATTTTACTCATCCGTCGAACATTTATTCGATTATATGTTAAAATACTTCTTTCGTATTGTTTATGGACCGTGGATTGAGAAGAAATTTATAAATGGAATTTAATCTGGTTAACTATATAAATAGCATCTCTTCGGGGAAACTGTAAAGCGGAGACTGCGAAGAGTAGCAATATCTTCGATAAAGAGGCTTCCAAGTGGCGGTTGACGAGAAAACGCGAGCTAATAGCTCGGCCATGGGCAGAATAACATAATGTTGCAGGAAGAAGACAGTGCGAGAGGGAGAAAGTGTAAGTACGATATAAATGAAGAATCGAAAGCTCTTGAGTTGTCGAATAATAAAGTCCACGATAAATTTACCCAGTCACTTTCAAGAGGGTTGCTTATCGCCGCGAAATACTCGATAATTTTCCTGGAGGGAGTATGGGGGTCGACTCCACGTGTTCTCTCTTTCTCTAATTTCTTCTTCGACTCATTCTTATCAACCGACAATCGTTTCGTAGGCGGACATTACCGTGTCGCTGCTCGTTCGTAGAGCGTACGTCGCCGTGGCGTGGTCGGGGTAATGACGCGGTAATTTTCTAAACACAAATTTCCTTTTTCAACCCTTATCTTACCCGTCGGACACGTGACCGGTCGTTAGCGTTCGTTTTCCTCCTTCGTGCGGTCTGTCCGCGCGTTCTTAGTAACAACCGGCTACCTCGACATGCACGTCTCCCACGCTTTTAAGTAAAACGCACCTTGCTTATATCAAGTATGATCTTCTCACCTAGTGACATATTATTATTGAGCTCCCGCACTAAAAATTTCTAGTAGGTACTTATTTATACGCAGCATGTGCGATCAACAATTAGAATAATTATAAGTGGAGGAGAATAAAGAGGAGTTCACAAAATGAGGAGATAATATTAAATTTCAAGTCAAGAATATAGATATATTTTACATATATTGGCCATTAAAATAATCCTCATACCAGTCAAATTTATTTTTAATGTACAGTAAATTGATATACATAAAGGTTTAAGTTTTTCTAAATATTTTATCGCATTTTGCTATCTTGTATATTTAAACACACGTGCAGTCGAAGAAAGCATGTTTGTTTAAAGAGGATGGACAGTTTAATTTTGTTACAAATAGGAAAGCCAATTCGACATTCTGTAAATAAGAGAATCACTAATGTTCTCTTCTTCTAAACAGTAGCATAACGTTTTAATTTCATAACATCGTGCGCATCTAAAAAGTGGTATTGCGAGTGACGTATTCAAAGACGCATCCAGTCGATTAACGTGCTGTTTAGCAAGAAAACTTGCGGTCGTGCACGCGTAACTATGATTATACGACAACGCCATGAGCAGATTTTTTTGTTACTGCAAGCTGCAAGCAGTGGTTCCGAGTTAAAGAAAAGGACAGGAACGAATGTAGAAAATTGTGACTTGAGATAAAAAGAACATAACATGCTTTGTGAATCCATGATAAAAGAAGGAACAGTTTCTCAGTAACCCCCTCTCCGCGAGCCATTTACTCTAATTTAACATATACAAATTGAAGAAATACTAAGTCTTCCATTATTCGATCAATTATTTTCTTATGATTGATATGAAGAATTAATATTAAGAATTAATATAGATAAGAATTAATAAGATTTTGCTGAGAGACAGCTACATTTTCCATTTAAAAAATTTTGTCAAATATCATTAAATGATAATCTCGTGGCAAATCGACGAATATGCGAGATTCGAATTTTCGACAACTTCTGTACTCTTAGCTAAACAATTCCAGTAATACGCGTCTCGCATAATCGTTTGAAAAGAAAAGGAAAGAGCTAATCGACCGAGAGCGAACCATGGAGGAAAGACAGGAGATTCTGAGAAAAATGAGCAAGTAAAATCCTTTGAGACGAAAGTTGCCGCGAGGTGGTAGGATCAGAAGGACGCATTGAAATGAAGAAAGCAGTCGAGGAAGGTGATTTAAAGAAAGGGGACAGATAGGGCTGTATCTTGGCCGTTTCTACCCCGTTAATGAACAGAAGAAAACTTTGGTCTTTGACTTTCGGGTACCTTGTAGTCTTGTCAAGAGTACTGCAGTCAGACCGTCGAAGAAAAAGAAATATTGAGGGAGAAGACTAAATGCTGCATCTCGGTACTTACAAAAGGAATATCCGCGAGGAAATATACAAGAAAATGTGTATGCTTCTTTGCGTGCAACAAGATTGCCTGTATGAATAAATTCAAATATATAAACCTGCTCGCGTAAAGTACATAGAGTGCATTAAGAAAATAACTAGGGAAATTTACAGTTTCTTGATTAAGGTTTCAGCGTTCATCATGTTACAAGAATAATAGCTCCTTGCTATTCTTACCTTTTGCTCGTTTCTGATTCTTTCTGCGTAATTATTCACAATACCGACGCATTACATACAATTAGGTAGACTTTCATTTCCTTTCATTATTATGCAAGCAACTTCATTCTTGTAAATTACAAGCAATTCGTTATCGTAATCTCGTCTTTGTGAAAATTCATATATTAAAAAATATATAGATAAACTATGTCATTAGAGTTGTCATTTTATCGGACATTTATATTTTAAAATACTTTAACGAACTGTTATCATTTCCGTTTCCTTTTGACACACTTGTAGTACTTACAAAATCCATTTCGAGATAAAATGTTCCTCTCTAAATTCGCAGTATATAACAATATTATGTCATATTTGAAAAATAAGCTTTTATCAGCGTATCAATGAATCTTGCACGCTGGAAACTATACATCGAAAAAAATTAAATATTGTTGTATCGTGAATAATACATTATTGATATAATAAAAATAATTGTGATTTATAATTTGATTATAAATTTTATATCTATTTATAATTTTCACATATATAACATAAAATAATTTAAATATAATATAAAAGAGATAGAAAATTAAAAAAAGAATTCAAATTTTATATAATTGTTATTAAATAATTATCGTTTAAGGATTATCATCATAATTTATAATGTTGAAGAAATTTAAAAACTTACGAGGTATTGAAATCTTTTCTTATATTATTGTTTTTTTACTTTATTATTATATAACATAATATTACAATAATATGTTAATTGACATTAAAAGATTGTGAGTTTTAAGAAATCTTAATCTCTTAGAGAATTGATTTTTTGAAGAATAAATAATTTGATTTGCCACTAGAAGTAGATGAAGCACCTTGCATTGAATAAGATATATTCCATACGTGATGGTTGTGCGTGTAAACGGTAGTCACTTAATTAAAAAATACTTAATTACGTTCTTGGTACTAATTAGGTACGCTTGGTTCTCTCTTAGCCGTGCACCACGACTACCTCGCCACCACAACTACTTCTTTCTCTCCCGCTCTTTGCCCATCTCACTCTTCTACCCCGACTCCTCCAACTCCATCACCCTTTAGCTGCTTCCTCCACCATCTCTTAACACCCTCTTCCGTCTCTACACTCCGTTCACATCTACACTCGTCAGCGAGGTCTGTCTTGCAGTTTTCAATCTCTTTTTCTGTCACTCCTTTCTCGGCTTTTCTCTCTAGCCTCCTTTCTCCTTTGAACGAATATCGAATCACTGACAAGCTAACTTCCTGGCGGCGCATACATAAATCCCATGAAATCCCGAGTAATGTTGGACGCTTCTTGAACTACCGGTTCAGATTCATCAACAACTTTTTAAATGCCGCCAAATGTCGTCAACCGAGTCACCGATTCTCACGACTTTGTGGATACTTATGTTTTATTCGCGAGCAAATTATTAATATCTTCGAATATTTGACTGAAATGTAGCAATTAATATATAATATATCGACATCGACATTAACATATAACATGTCCAAATCGTTAAATTGTAATACGTTACATTCTCATTTTTTCGTTCGGATAAACGCAGGGTAGTTACAGTAATAATTGACTGAAATTGTTCATACATTCACATATAATTTAACACATGAACGATCAGAAAGAATGAAAATTCTGCTAAGCACCGATGAACATGGAGGAACGGGCTTACAAGGCCCACCCTCCCCTGAAATGTCAGTATCGTAACATAAGGGGTTCCTGTTGGCGTTGCAACAGGCAACCGAGCTATATAGTGTCGGTTTTCTTCTCAAATTTTTTGATAATGAATGCAAGTATGAGAAATACGACCAGTATTGGCTGAGCCACAGACAATACCGTGGCTGCAGGGCTATCGCGGGAGGAAACAGGGAGATTGAGATGATATGCGGGGAAAAAGGAGCAGGAACTGAAAGCGGGGGAGGGGGAGGGTGATGGCAACGGAGGCTTTATAGGGGATGTAAGCATCGCTACTGCAAGGCTAATCCGCCGCTATGAAATGCTACTTGCAGCATGAGCACGGTACACTCTCTGCCAAAGATTTTTCCAAAGTGAATCTCTTATCCAGTTGTTACTGGACAATTAAAAGAGTTCATTGAATCTCGCGCGAGTATAAATGTGTTCTTAAAATTGTGAATTAAAATGTTTGAATTTCTATTTTCATTTCTTGATGCGATACAGTGATCTTATTGAAATTGTAAAGAACAAAGAAGGAAATAGAAAATGTATTAAAAAATCATTAAAAATTTTAGCTTCAAATTGCTATATAATTTACTTATATTTTTATAATGTAAAATATTATTATGTTAAATGTAATTTGCATTTCCATACTAGAAATATATTTAAAATGTGTTAAGTACGACGTTTTTAGCGAATACACTAAACTCTTTGTACATTCAACATTAGAATATTAAATATTAATTATTTCATATATTTATAATATTGATAAACTTCTTCTATATGCATTTTTATAATTATATAGCTTATAGTCCTATTGTTTATAAAATCCTTCATACTAAATTATGTTGAAGTATTTTCGTGATACATACAGTTTCAGTATTTCTAAGAAATAATCTCGGAACTGTAGTTCGATAATACCAGAAGGAATTACTTGGCATGATGCTTGCTTTCCTTTCAGACAGTGTCATTTGAACGCGCTAATTAGGATATATTACTTAAGTAAAAGATCCAAATACAAAAATACAAAATCGTCATAAATGCGAACATTTAAACGAATAAATCGATTAATAATTTAATCATAATTTTATTCTAATAAAGAATCTTAATAATACGTCGACAATGCCAATCGCGCGTAATGCGAAATTAATCCCCTCGAGATCCAAATTTTATCACTCCTGCAATTTTAGCAGTCGTGATGACCGGCTGAAAAAAATCATCGTGGGTAAAGATTAAAAAATGAGTTATCCGGGAAACTGCAACCGGTAATCCATTACGTCACGTCCATCGCCAATGCCACCCATTTGCTGCACCCTGTCCCTCCCACCTGCCCCTCACAGTCAGCGACGACCCCACGCCAGTCATCCAGACGGCCGCCACCGTTTTTCATCCCCGTGATTCGGAAGATCTCGCGCGTGGGCGTGTATGTGTGTGTGTGTGTGTGATTCGCGTGTGCAGGCAGCATGCATACATCCGCGCGTGAGATCCTAGACACGCGCGACAGCGTGCGCGCGTGCGCGCGCGCGTCGTACGAATCTCCGCGAAAAATGCGATATGATAATGTTCCCAGCGTTTCGCTCTAATCGGCTTTGTATCCGCCTGTGACGGCTCTTGTGGACGAAGGGGTTGCGGCGAGATATCGGAAGTACTAAACGGACGGCTGGAACGACGGGGCGAGGAACGCGGGGATATACGGTCGGGATCCTGGGGGCAGTCAAGAGAGGCGAGCCTGTGCCAGCCTCCATGAAGGATTTAATTTACATCCACCGGCGAAAAACGCGGAAAACAGTTTATCAAAAAAGTTACCGCGCAGACTCGAGCCGTAGAGTGAACGAGAGAGAGAGGAAAAGAGAGAATGAGAGAGAGAGAGAGAGAGAGAGAGAGAGAGAGAGAGAGAGAGAGAGAGAAACGCAGGACGCGCGAGGGAACGGAAGAAAGAGGGTTACACGACGGCAGAAATGAAATTGTCCGTGCATGGATTACCGCCGACTTCGTTATGCCCTCGCATTAGTGCTCTTCCCCTACCAATACTCTCTTTTCCTTTCTCGTTCCCTCTCACCGCCTCGCCTATATGTATATCCATTCTTTTATATTCGAAGCCCGGATGCAACGCTTATTCGATATCTCTAAAACGGTACTTAAATGTAACCATGTTACGAAGGAAAATTCTTAAATCGTCTTTACTAGCAGACTTGCGTCCGTCAATTATTGTACATCAACAAACACACTAAAACACGCGCTTTTATTGCAGCTCGAGCGAATAAAAATTGAATTAATTATAACTGTTTGTCATGCGATTATCTTTTGATTATATTATTCTTGTAAACGGGAATGGCAATGAATAATAAATGCTAATGTCTATTTAAACTGCGAAATACATGTAATTAACCGAGGATTTAAACGCCCAACATAGTTCAATTTCGGAAGAGCATCCAGGGATAGAAACGTAAACAACTGCTCTTGCGTCGAGATTTTATCATCGGCTGATGGGAAGACGACTTCATAAAATATCCAATTGATCGAGATGTGGACTTCGCAATCATACACGGTGGTTATGAAATACGCATGAATTTCGTTGGATGGTAGTCCGATATCGGCCGTGACGTTTCGTAGCGCAACGACGGATTCGCGATCACCGGGGACCAGGCGTAAAATTACTGTTTCGGCCAACATTTACCCCGGCAGCCGCGAGGGTAACGTTCGACTGGACAGCGACTCCGAATTGATTTCGTTTGAAATCCCTACCCCTCACCGAACCCCGCTTGCCTCCTCCGCTTGCGTCCACTCGTTCCCTTCCATCGATGCGCCGTTCACCACCCTCGGCTTTCTCCTCTTTCACGCGCTTTCATCCTTCCTCTGCTTCCGACGCTTCGTCCTTCAACCCTCATCCTCGCTCCTTCTCCATACTTCTTCTCTCCTGTTCCCGCCATCGTTTACCGTCTCCGTCTCTTTTTGAATCTCATCCGGGACCACGGCGCCTCACTGCAGACTGCGCCAAATGTATTTCCCCCTTCGCCATTTTTTTTATCGTCCGCTTACGAACGTTCGAAAAATTAATTGCCGACCGGTTCGATCGGAAATGCGCGAAAGGAGAACGCGTCAAGTGAGCGAACGAATGAAACGAAAGCTCGGAGGGTGTCGATTTTATGTAAAAAGCGATTTACGTGTTGAGCGATATGCTGACGATAATTCTATAAAACGATTACGATGTAAAAATTGGTATTTGTGTTTTTCGCTTTTTTGTTTTAAACGCGATCTTTGTTCGGGTCACGTAAATACAGATATGAAAAAAAAATAATAAACTCCATTTTTAAGTATTTTATCGCATTATAAATTATTTATTACATTTGTGAATTAATCAAATCTGAATAAAGAATAGAATTAATATATAATGAATGCTTACATTTGAATATACATATATCAAGGAGAACGGAAGAGAATCGACGTAGGATGCGATGGAAGACGCGAAAACATTGCTGAACGCGCGTTTATGGTCGATTCGCAAAATAAAAAAAGAATCGCGGAATTAATGGAAAAATCTTGTGCAAAAAAAGGAGAGTCAAAAAATTTCGTTGGATCGACCGATAATATCCGTCGCGATCTCGAAGACGGGAGAAAGGGTCGATGTCACGGTTCCCGGCGCCACGTCATTCGATATTTTTGTCAGTAAAACGATATCAGGCAAATTGCATCTGTCCTTTACACCGTGGCGCCGAGCCAGATCAAACAGTATTCGGCCCTGGATATTACTCTTCCCTTGATATTGTCGGTTCCCGGCACCACTCTCTCGTTTCTATCTAGCAGTCGGCGACGATCGAGTACTTTCTAAATCGAAAGAGGGTACGCACGAGAGAACACGATAACATCGAACGATAAAAAAAAAAAGAAAGATCAGTCTTTCGCGGAGCTATCTACAATCGTCATTTATTTATCCGCTTTATGCCCATTTCTATCAATGCAGTTTAATTTTAATCTTGGTTCAACTAACTCTTCATCTTTTTCTAATTCTAAGAAGAGTAAGTTGAACCGAAATTAAAATCAGTTTACATTGATAGAAATAGGCATTATTCACGTCGCAATCATTCCATTTGTGGTCGCTGAAAATCTACAGCTTCTTACGCATAAAAAGTTAAACGTAATGTCGATGACGCGTTTTGAATTCTAAATGATATGAAATTTGTCGGTGACGACAAGATCGATACGGGCCGGACACACGTTTTTGAAGAATTCGTGCGATCGTATCGAACAATACGTCGCAAACAAACGGTACTCTTATTGGCATCGTATGCAAATCGCCCATATACCAAGTCACCTTCTGAGTGCATTGGAAGCATGCGGGCGAACGACGTAAGCAAGCACGACTATCTTAGTGGCGTGACACATACGGGCGACAAATAGGCCGTCGAAATACAACTCCAGCTAAAGGAGAAGCGACCCCGATTGAAACGAGGAAAAAACGTAGGCCACTTTCGATTATCGATGTGTACTGCACATGTATATGTTTATCGGTATCTTTCTGCGGGGAGAAACAACTGATGGATGAAGGTATGCATGAAACTTTGCACATGACATGTACCGAATAATTAAAACACAAAATTTATATTTTGTTTCTCTCTGATGATAATTACGGCATCGATGATACGTGTTGAACATTGAAACGAGATTTTATGCATTCTCATAACTGGCACACGCGCGACCTTTTGTAATGTTCAAAGATTGCGCTTACATTTACCTGAACTCGACAGACCGGGATCGTTTAAGAGCCATAAACATAATCCTATGGAATATTTACAGTAGCCTCTCCCCGCGGTGGTCGACAGTTGTCTAGCAAATCCTATTTACTGTTACCCAACGTACTATACACACTAGAGATGCTGGGAGGGTGACTATCGTCCCTAGCTAACCTACTGCCCTACTGCCATGAGTCTCACCCCTAAAAGCCTTGCTTCTCTCTCCGTCGTACTCCAGCTCTCTCTCTTATCCTCTACCTTACCTAATTCTCCTCTTCCCCTCTTCAATCGCATCAACTACCAGGCTCGTCCTAACGGCCTCTGTAAATCGAATCGCGCAATGATACCTCGCGGAATATCTCGTTTCACGTTGCAATCGTTGAAAAGGCGATTTTTACGAGATTTTCTGATTGAATGCTGGAAGTATCGGGCTTGTTTCACACGGTGAAACATATCACTCCTTCGTCGACCCTTCGATCTCTGCATTTCCAACGCGTCGATAACAAATAAGAAGATATCGATCCCTCTCTCCGTAGGTCATATGCGAGCGCCACGCTAATTTGTTCGCCGCACCGCCGACGTTCTTTTTTTCCTTTGTTCTCCCCGAGTTTATAAAGTCCACGCATGCAGGTATAAATAGCTCTTAAGTACGACCAGACTCGTGATTTTGTAGAAAAGGAGGTGAACGATTTTCCGACGATACGATGACGAGTATCGGGCATAAGGCAAAATTGTTCGTCATCGTATCATTTCATAATCATTATCAATAGATTAGGAAACGTATCTACGTGTAAAATAGTCGTTGAGTATTTGAGAGCAGGAGTGATATCTTAAAGATACAGCAGCATGAAGAAATGTTACACTAATAATAATTAATTTGTACATTATTATAATAATTAATTTTGCATTTTCTTTCAATTTTTATAAAAAAAAAATCATAAAATCATAAAATTAATATTATTATCAATATTTTATTTCTCCGAAAATCCCTTCGTCTTTTTGCTTGCACCCTTCCTAGAGTCGCGCTGCACTCGTAATGTAGTTTAGCATGGTATGACAGGAGATAAACTTGGCAACAAAGAATTATTGATTTTTTCTCAGCGGGTTGAACGAGTTGCTGGGCGGTTGAGCGGTCCCGGTAGGGTATTCGACAAAGGATGTTTTCCGAGTCCCTAACCTAGGCAACCCTTCTCCTACGCTCGACGTCCCGTATGTGTCTATCATGTGTTGCCTCTGTACTGTGGGTGTATAACCCCCTGTGTGTGTGCATGTATGTGCAAAGGGTCCGTCCTAACTTTGCCTCCCTTTTCGCTTTTTCTCGCGGTCCTTCCTCGCGTCACCCTATTCGCGTCTCACTATTCGTGTGCCATGTGTACTCAGCCGATGTGGTGAGGACTTAACTGCCTCATTGTCATCCCAGCAAGAATCGGAGTTTCGGGACAGATGTGCAAAATTTAAGGCTAGAACACTGAAGAAGTCATCGTTGACATACGATCTTGAACCCCTATGCGTCTCTCTTATAGATGATGCATTCATTTTTCAGATCATTATGCATCGATAAACGATATTATATTGTAAATAAGATGTATTAAATACAAATCTCACAAACATTAAATATATCTCTATAATGTTCCTACTTACTTGAAGTTATTTTTTTATTTATCGAGTTTAGCAAAAATTTAGAATTTCCTAGGGCGTTCAGGCGAGCAGCCGAGATAAAATTTAACACACGAGCCTGGTCACGAGGTGTCCAATGTTGCTTCCCATTACATTGGAACATGTTAGATCATGGCATGTTAGAGCTCGGCCTCTTTGGGCTATCGTGTATCCAAATAGTCTAGTCCAGTCGAGTCGAGTCGAGGCGAGTCCAGTCCAGCCTTCGCACCTTATGCACGCGAGGATGCACATGCATAGTGCAGCAAATGGGTAGTGCAACGCTAGCACGGCCGTCGGCAGGGAGAATCGATCGAATAAAAAAATGCTTGGCCGATGCCGAAGTGCGACGAGGACGCGAATCGCGGGCGATGAACGGATGAGGCGAAGAAGGGGACAGGGGTGCACGGCACGGTAGCAGAAGGAGGGATAGTCCGGGACCATTGAAGAGTGAAACCGCTCAAAGCAGCTGCCCCCGCCCCCTCGTCCAAGCTACCGCTCTCCTCCGCATCCCTCGTCCTCGTCCGCTTCGGCCTGTGCGCCGACCCTAGGAGCTCGTCTCTCTCTTACTCCTCGTAGCTTTGAAAAACCATCCCTACCTCAACCTGGTCGGACGGTACATCCCTGCATAGCCGTATAGCTCCTACTCTTTCTCTTCTTCTTTGTTTCTCTTCCACTTTGAAGGGGGCGATCGGCCTAAACTCCGCGCCAAGGGAGTTCGCTCGTTGCCATAAGTGCAAGAAATGTGGTTACGTTCTCCTTATTTTTCCACCGTGTTGGAATCTTCTTCGTTGAGACAAAATACGTGGCATTTCGTGAAAATTGAACATACATTTGATTCGCCAGCAATTTATTTTAAACTTCTTAATTATTTTATCAAAATCGAAGACGAAAAGTATAGTTTACTTTTTCATATTTTTATCGCACGCTATTGATCTTTTATTATTATAATGAAATGTATGTAATATTCGTTTCTCTCATCTAACCGAGCGAGACTGTACCCTATGACAGACTGTGATCCTTCTTATTATTCGCGGTCTTTGCATAATGAATTTAGTCCTGTATGCACGATTTATACGTCCAGAAGTGCGCGCGTAGCTGACAAAATTATCCATCTATCTGTCTCTGCCGATGCTTTGCCCCTCCTGAGAGGGGGGGAGGGGGGGGGAGCACGGGGGAAGAACATAGAACCAGCTGGAAAGGAGAAAGACAGAAGTTGCCAGGGATGAAATAGGGAACGAGTCTAAGGCAAGCCAGATGCAAGGGGAGAAGAGATGAGAAGGGGCCGGGCAGTCGAAAAGCAAGGGGCACACGAGAAGTGTGCATTGTAAGATCGGCGCGTGCGGCACGCGGAACCTTCGATACCGTCGTACCTCTAACCTCGCAGTCGTAGAACCCCCTGTGCTCGTACCCGCCCGTCCCCCTCTGGTCTCCCTTCTCATGCCAGCGTTCTTCGAGTTCCCTCTTTTATGAAGGGCGAGGGCCCAGAAGCTTATTGTCGGGGGCACATCTGCCGTGCGATCGCCGACCGATTGTCTCGCAGGCTTAGGAAACTTGCTCGTGAAAAAAAAGGCGGCTTAGCCGACGGGGTGACGAAGCACGTGGTGCGGGATGTGGACACGCGTCCGCCGGTGAGAATAGGGCAAGATCTTCTCCAAGTAAGTGGCGCCACTTTCATCACGCACGATTGCGAAGTAACATTGAAATCACGTATGAACCGATGAAAATAACAATGTATTCTAATGCATCGAGGGGTATTCATTTGTTAACTCTTTCGCTATAGAATACATAAAAATCAATGTGAGATATATTGTAAAAGCAACATAATGATGTGAAACATCAACGCGAAATCGCAGACTAGCGATCGCAACGAAATGATTTGCCCTCGTAAGCAATTTCACTAATCGTTCGATCATCATCAAACATGTTAAGTACTATTATTTGAAAAACGATGCGGGATAACTTTGGCGCAGCGATCGATATATTTGACGATCCTTAGAACTCTGCATCGCGTTTATCGAAGAACGACGTGTAGGGTTTTCACAACTCACGGTTAAATTTTAATCGAGGTTTAACTTATTTCTCATCTCTTTCCAATTCTAGAATTGAAAAGAGACAATGAATAAATTGAACTTCGGTTAAGTATTAACCGTGAGTTGTGGAACTGAGCCTAATTTTGTAAATGATAATCACTTGTCGACTTACGTTTTAATTGCACAATTTTCCGTGACGAGCTCTTCCCCTGGCGGTGCCTCTCCCTGAACATCAACGAAGGCTTTAAAGTCAAGACCGGCGTGGGCGCGGGTTTGAGTGCAGACAGCATTAAAGTGTTAATTACTAATTAAGAAGGGTGCACGCGAGCGATGCGGCGCAACATCAAGACCCTGCGCGACACCTTTTTGAACGCGCCCTCTGAATAGACACTTACGCCCCAGCGGGCAAACGCGCGTAGCCGCTCATCCATCCGCGCCAGGTTCATCGACGCACGGCACGAGCGAGAAGACGCGACACGCATCTACCACGCGCGGCCACCCGCGTATGAACGCGCTCGCGCGCGAATTCTAACGCGCGGACGCTTAATGCTCTCTCGTTACACGCACTTTCACGCCTCGTGACCTCCTGTCTCGCGTCGCGTCGCGGCGATAAAGTAGAGCGTGAGCGCCGGTAGACGACGCCACGACGGTAGTTCCTCTCTCGAATTCTTTAACGGCTTCTTCCGCTGCTTGCAGCCGGCGATGTGGTTACGGCCGACGATTACTTTATCAGCTGACAACGTCAGTTACACGCGCAAAATAATCGTATATGTACGACGTGTTGAGTTGACATATTTATTAATAATACTCAAGGTAACTGCTGATAACTTTACAGATTGTAGAAATTATAGATCGTTGAGAATCGTATGGAAAAGGGGTCTTTTAGAATCTTTTAGAATTTTCCCTTTACAGATTTTTGCCAATAGAGCGAATAGACTCGTAAATTTCTTCCAGCATTTGTAAGGGGGAATGCCGTGGGAAAGTTTCGCTAAGAAAACCGTGATGGTTAGGGATTCAAACGTTCGGCGTCAAGTCGCGTCTTCGAGGGCTGCAGCACTCGCTATTGTCGAAGGTCTACCGACTTGGTTATAACCGTTAAAGAGGGTTTGGCTGGTTCGGTGGCTTAAGAAGCACGTTTCTTGAATAGAGATCGAAAAGAGGGAGATTGTAAGGCGAGAAGACGCTCGCCGCAATGTATATTGCAAACCGGCAGAAGGCGTACGACTTCTCGCCGCGTCCTTGCCCGCCCTATTTCTTAAAGTCGCGATGCAAATTCCTTCTCACTTAGAATAAAATATCTCTTGTTTTTTCGTTCTTTTCATCTTTGACATTTAGAAGATTTTAAAAAATAGAGATTTAATTTCCAAATTTGCAATGCAACGTTCGGATTTCAACATTTTGTTAAAAAAAAAAACATCTCTTTGCAATAAAATATGACTGTGCTTTATGGCCAAGCAGTCTCTCTATATTATATTTCTAGTAAAATTTTTCGCTCAATCTATAACGAACGTAATGCTTTTTAATTCATCGATTCTTTTCATCTGAAAAGAAATAAGTTTCACTACATATTCTCTAAAATATCGTGAGAATTATTGATTGTTTCTAATTTAATTTTTTTTTTCATCAATATGTTGACCCGTATATTATATTCTTTATCGCGAATAGACCAAATGACTACGGAATGATGCCGTTGTAAAAAAAACAAACTTTCGAGTAGTCGGGAGTTCCCCTTTTAATTGGTGCTTTCGCATATGCGTGGAGCAACGTATCATAAAAGCGGCGCGTTGAAAAAGCGACTGACAACGATGAAGATCGTGGTTGAAGGAGGCATCGCATCGACAAACGCTGTTACCATTAACTGTCTCAATACATGACACCTCCATGTCCATTTTCCTGTCTCACCTTCTCTTTCTCTCTCACATTTAAGATAAAATAGATTTAAAAACATAAGTGAAGCGTAATTTATTCAATTAAATATCATATCTCAGATAAAATATCTAAAAATAACACTTCTGAATATAAATATATAATAAATGAATCTGAAATGTTGTGAATACAGTTTGCTTTAAATTAGTTTAAATTATTTCAGTAAATGAAAAAATGAAACAAGAAGATAAAAAAGGCAGAAAAGAGAAAGAAAGCAAGAGAAAATAAGAGACCAAATACAAAAGTTTGTTTTGAAGAATTTGGAATGTCGTAGAAGCGATATCCACATGTTTCTCATATTCTTTTTAATCGATGAAGCGTATCGCAATTAAATACTAATAATCAACGCCTTTACAAAGATTTATGCCTTCTTCCTTTCTCTTTCTTCTTATTGAGTTTTTTTTCTTCTACTATTTTTCTCATTCTCTCTTTTTCTTTTTCGCCTGAGAATCGTCCCACCGTAATGGAGCGCGTGAAAACCCTGAAGAGAGCTTATTATCCTAATTATACAATACTATAATGAACGATCCGGCGGCTCACCCTCTAGCATACCCTCTCGCTCACTCGGTCGCTTGCTTGCCCTCCCCCGTCATCCACATCATCCATCTTCCTTCTTGCCGTCAGATTTCTCTGTCGCTCACCGTTGCTCTTATCCTCTGCACTTGGTAATCGAAGAGTGGCAATTCTAGCACTCGAGCTTTTTGTCAAACAGACTAACGTCGGAACTAACGTCGTTTCCCTGACGCCCTCGTGCACACCATTATGCGACCAGTCTCGTTTCTCTCTCTCTCTCTCTCTCTCTCTCTCTCTCTCTCTCTCTCTCTCTCTCTCTCTC
>NW_017259548.1:1830118-1871267 GCF_001594045.1 Atta colombica
CTCTGTGTGTCTCCGCGGGTGTCTGTTTTAATTAGGCACTTCGTAGATACGTGTGTCGCACGTATATAAGTATATCGCGTATGCGCCAGGATATACGACGTTAATGTAGATACATAAGCGACGCTACCACTACCTCCGCCACATTCCGCCTATACTTGGCGATCCGACGAGCTTGAATGCGGTCGATGGGTGGTTGAGTAAGGATTATAGACGCAGGTAACACATGCATAGGGCGAAGTCGGGGCGGCTTGCCGATGGGTGGTATCAGTGATGGCTCGAGGAGATGAAGAGGGACGATATGCGCGAAGGGATGATGGAGGAATTCCTCTTCTGATTCTTCTCGCGCACGTAACCTTCTCCGACTGACTGCTGATAAGAGTACACGAAATTATCTTAATTGGCAGTAAAATCAATTCAGAAATGATCGAACGAAGAGAGTCCTCTTCTCGTCTCTCCGTTCATCTATATCGTGCCGTTTCTTTTTTTCAGCGACTTTGAATAGAGTGAACGTTCCGGAAGAATGCGTTGTTTTCTTCGACAGAAGAAAGATTCTTGACCTTTCCCAATCTCCAAGCATAACGAATAAAAAACGATGTCTATCTTGGTATGAAAATGGACCAGTTATGATTTCATGAGCAAGTAATGAAAATTTGAATGGCTTGACATGATTGAAAAATATTCTACTAATCATCGCTACACATCCTATATTGTCCTATTTGTTGCTGTTTTCTCTAGAAAAATTAAGGTTTCAATTCGTCAGGCAAAAGCAATCTTAAAAATTACTTTCAACGAACGATAAGCGAACATTTGCAGCTTTACATTATCGAGTATTTAACAATGATGACTTATACAAATCATGCTTTCTCGTTGAACTGTTTCACTTTTGCATCCCCGAGGGATCCAACAACTGCGCTACTGATTCTACGAAAATACTCGATTGATGCTAATATGCAACTGAAAATGAATTTTATTTATTATTAGAAGTAGAAAATCATAATGAGGAAGCATAAAAAATCGTTGACATAAATCGCGTTGTAAGAAACTTAGACTTTATATTTTTCTAATCACATTTATAATGAATAAGATATATTAAAAATATTACATACAAAAAGCAATTGCAAACTCGAAATTTAACGAAAAACGTTTTGAAAGCTTACAAACAAAATTCAAAACGACGGTAAACATCTGCGAAAAAAAAAGGTCCGGAACTTGTATTAATAATTTTCCTCGGCGCATATAGTGCGTTCGTATTTTTTATATTTTTCTTCTCCTTCCACGCGCGTTGTTTGCAAGGAGGGCTACCCTTCGCGTTTATTTCCCCTTCGAAAGCTCGGATCGCCGTTCCTATATCAATTATACATCAATTAACGAGTCACGTTTGTTATTACGCATTAATTAATGAACGTAAAGGTAACTTTGAAACGAGCGATTTTTCCTGCTACAGACTGAATGAAAGAAGATTGTGTAATTTTGCGTTGATTATATGTCATATGTCTGGCTAGAATTGCGAGAACATTATGTCTTTAGTGTGGCTGACGCGATAGATTTTTCGTTTCTTTACGTCTGTTCTTTGCGTCCGCTTAACATCGAGGAGAGCTTTCCATAGAGCTCTCCATATGCATCGTCCCCTTCCTTCTTTTTTCATCTTCTTCCGCTTACGTCAGACCAATGTTAGCATCGATCTTTAATTAATTATCGATGACGCATTAGCGTTGTTACTGTCTGTCGCGGAGAAACCAGGCGAGACAAGAATCAACCGCGATGACGTAGAAAGATTTATTATTAATTGACAACCTCGCACATCGGGCCATTCTTATATTAAAAACTTATATTAATCCATTATCCAAAGCCAAATCGTATTATATATAAATATTTAAATTGTATTAAAATTTTATACGCATTTTTGCGGACTAACGAAGCAATCTGCGTTGTCTAATAGGATGTCTTTTTAAAATTTTGTTTCAGGGAGTTCTATTATATCCAAATGGAGAAATACGCGAGACAAGCAGTTTCGGAGGGCGTGAAGAACGCCGAAGATCTCCGAGTCGGTGGCGACTCCGAAATCTACCGGGTTCTCAACCTTCACTACAACCGTAATAACCACATTGAGGTATGGGGTCCTCAGGTGCGCAACACGAACACGCACACGCTACATTTTATTTTATTTTTCTACCGATATTGTTTCGCAAATCGCGAGAAAAGACGAGCATGTATATATCTTCGCTACATAGAGATCAGACGTCGGATTATTGATCAATTGGTTTTATAAAATTAAGCTTTCGGTGTTAGTATCTATCGTACGTTTATATAAAATATTTCACGTGCGTCTTTGTGGTTCACTGTAACTATAATTGTGTTTGCACGTTTTATCGTAAAAAGTATATGCTCAAGATATTTATTGCCTGATTAATACTGAAATGAAATTCTATAACACTATTAGTTGAAAGGTTCAATGCACATAATATGTTAGATATTTAATTTTCTTTAACAAATTAAATGAATCAATCTTGACTGTTGAAAAAAAATTAATTTACATTAGTTTTCTCAGATTCTTAAATTGTACATAATATTTCTATTGTAGCCCTTCAATTAATAGTTAATTTAGTATTATTTTAATAAATTATATAATATTATATTACATATGGTTTTTTCTCGTATTTATATAAAAATAGATAATTTGGAGAAAAATGAATCAAAGATAAAAAGTATATGTTGAAAATTTCAAGAAGGATTACATTTTTCATAAAATTGCATTACGTAGAATATCATACGTTGTGACATTCACAGTGATGTTTCTTGTTATAAAAATATTTGGATCGTAAAACCAATATGTACTTTGCTATCTGTAACTGCGAGTGCTAACAGTGACGTGGAATTTTCAGGTACCCAGCAACTTTAGGTACGTTGTGGAACAGACGTTGAAAGAGTTTTTCAAGGCGATTCAGGGCGGTAAGGACTCCGAGCAAAGCTGGAAGAAGTCCATCTACAAGGTGATTTCGAGGTTGGACGATCCAGTGCCGGAGTATTTCAAGAGCCCGAACTTCCTGGAGCAGCTCGAATGAATCAGGAGGTCGCGTGGCTCTTGCTCTTCGTGGTGCGCGGGCTCGCCCGCGCTCGTCGGCTCCCGATAATCAGGAACGACCAACGAGGGAGGATTGCATCCGCCAGGAGGTACACGTCCTTCACGTAGTGCGTGTTCAGGTATCCTTAAATAACATATCGCAAAACGAACGAGGGCTAGGAAAGGAGAGGAGACACGGACAAAGCCAAGGAACAGAGGCACCATCGACGTCCGAGGTCGACGTCAAGATGCCAACGAAGGATCAGGCTGTGACTGAATTACGAATCAAACAGGAAAGACAGAAGAAACGTACGCATATACATGTGCACACGAACACACACATACATAGACATACGTCCATTAAAAAAATACTGCGAATCTACGGCTGACGAAACTCGACAGTCGCCAAAGTGTCGAATGTTCATCGACGTTCCTCTTGTTTCAACTGAACGAGCACGAGAAGGTGATTCCTGGGACGAGACGAAGAAGCATGACGAATGCGTGGTCAACGAATGGCGAGAATAGCTTTTAGCGTCGATTTTGTCCGATCTGTTTGTAACGTAGAGTAATTACTTCGTTACCGCCTAATTTTACATCACACGATAAGAATAGGGATTTAAAGACGATGACACTGCTGGGGTTATACTCACAGAGAAAAATGAAAACTTTTGCGAGCATATCCAAAGATTGACTAAGTCTGAACATCGCACGGCGATTCCTCTTCTGATTCGAATAAGACCTGGAAGCGGAATCTTCGTCGACCAGAAGCAATGCAGGACGAGCAGCTTCTTATCCTGCATCGTTTCTGTAGAGAAATATTTATGGATGAGGAGAAAACCTTGCGCTAAGACTATTTCGGATAATCCTATTTTGAACTCTGCAAGTAACTTCGGTTTTGCGAAAATCGATACTCTCTGATAAAATTCTGAAAAACTTCTTATCGCCGAATGAACCGTAATGGCATTCATACTTCGATAAGAAATCATTTTTGCTGCATACATGTGCTTTTTTCTTTTTTTTTTTCAGGAAAAATAAAATCTCCGATTATTTAAAAGTATGAGATTCACCTCGATGCTATCCGTTATCAAAATAGATATCAATCTTTCCTTATATTATAGATAATTTCATTTTACCGCATATAATTGATCAACGAGGTTCGAGATCGACGTGAAAATGCTTGGCTATTAAATTATATCGCGTGAGAGAATCATATAAGAAACGGCGCGATGAAACGATCGTGCACACATCGATACCAAAGAATCGACTTCACGAGAATCAAATGCGTAACGTCATTTGAGTAATTGAGGGACCGCTCATAGTAATTTCCGCATAAAGAACCTGTTTCTATCTGCTGAGGAAGAGATTCCTCCGTTTTTCTGTTTTCCCGCATTTTTTCTTTTTTTTTTTCGCTCGCTGAATATTACTTGTCGAGTCGATAAAGAATACATTTGTCGAAAATGCACATGTTGCATTGAGAGGATCGGTGCACGGGTCAATATATATAGCTGTTTTTATTAATGGTTGATTGTATAAACGAGATTAGGCTAGTCGTAGTGATGAGATTAGGAATAAAATACGGGCGACGAAGTTGCAGGTCGGATGCAATGTATGAGAATTGTGCGCCGGCAGCATTTAAACTGTAGTGTTGCAAGTCCAAAAAAAAAAAAGAAAAGAAAAGAAAGCTAAAAGAGTGCTATATAATCGTGCGCCGATGCGATAATTATATAAATATTAGACTTTTAAAACGAAAAAGAGATGGATATTGGCGTGATTTAAGTAGTATAAAGAAAACGTGCGCCAGAGGGTTGCATAATCGCGCTTCCTTTTCTTCGTTTATTTTATCCCCGACCCATCTTACGTACAGACTTACGGACACGCGACACGCACGTCACTACATGCGATTTCACTTGCACTATGCGATCACGCGCGCGAACATGCGAGAAATCAAGGACGGCGCCCTTACACTCTTACTTGTGACCTTATTTTTTCACTAGAACTTTCTGTAGATAATTACAAGACGGTATAAAAATATTAGGGATAACTCAAGTAGTAGCGAATGCACATAATTTAACTCATATTTTTTCACCATTATTCTCGCTACTTCGTGCACTATTATTATTATTACTATTATTATTATTATCATTATTATATATTGCTATTATTATTGTATTATTATTATATTATTATTAATATATTATTATATTATTATTATTATTAGACTCACTATTATCTATATCAATATGACAATTTTAATATGAAATTATTATAATTATTAATATTATTATTGTCATCGTTGAAATTGTCATTTACGGAACATTTAGTTAATTTTTAATTAACCCTGCCTTCTTCTTCATATGCAATTTCCACGCCGCTCTTTCATATTACTAATTTTTATCTTCATCTTATTTTTATGAATTCTCTTCCTTCATTACTTTGCCGTTCTTTTTGTCAAGCTTATTTATTTTGTGCTTGACATTACGCTTTATTTTTAGTTATTATGTATATTTAGTTATATTATGATAATAATTATATTAAAATTATGCCCCTCAGTAGTTTGTATCGGGCTATACACACAAAAAAAACGTACACACACACATCTTTTTGCAAGCGGTGAGTCTTAACCTAGTCACGAGTCACTATTTTTTAATTGATTAATGATCGATTTATTGATTATTATTTTATTTATTAATTACGACAATAAAAAGAGAAAATGAATTGAAATTTTATTTGCGTTTGATTTTGCGTCATTTCACTTTTATTTCTACATTAACTGATACCCTTTCCTATGTTCAGAGAGAATCCGAAACTATTATATACATATATAGAAAAAGACAAAAAGAAAAAAATGGTCTTGATTTCAGATTCGGAATATTCTTGATTACCTGTTAGATCTAACTTTTTTCGTAGGAAGATGTGAAAAGACTCGAATGTACCCGTGAATTTGCGATCGGCGAGATTAACGAGAATGGAGGCAAGTAGCCTTTTTCCAAATTTGAACATGCGTTGTGGAATGGTCGAAGCAAAAACGAAATTTTGAAAATTTCAACTTTTTATTATATCGTATATACTAGGCCTAAAATTAGTAGCGACTCCTTCGGCACTGGCCTAAGATTTTGGTCTAAACATTTATAATAAGAGAGAAGAATAGAATAGCGAATGAATAAAGAAGGGATGAGGGAGATATTTGGATATTTTTTAAAAGAGCATTATAGGATACACGTCATCTGAATTCGATGACTCGCTTGTCGCAATAGGGTAACTTAACATTCGAGGCAATAGACGCAGATAAAAAATTACTTTTTGGAAAATTATGTTATTATTATATTTAAGTTAAATTCTTTTTAATTTAAATTTTCAAAGAATATTTTCGGAGCTAATTTATAATATATCCAATAATCATTGATAAAACTTATAATTACATTTTTTTTATTCGCTTTTATAATCAACTTCTGATTGCATTATTGAGATTATTTCAATCAAATATATCCTATCCTTTTTGTTACCATGTGTCATGATACATTAAAAGGTCATTAAGAGGCTTTAATTTAATGGTACACGAAGAATTGTAAAAGGTAATACTCGGAATTAAATTATAATATTAATGTTTTGCATAATGATTGGTTTTTCACTAACAGAAAACAAATCAACGTATAATACATTCCAATATAATATATCCAGATTAAACGCAAAGACAACACTTAAAATCTAATTTAATAGTCCCTGCGAACATTGAATTGTATTTCTCGCATCGTATCTCGATCCTAAAAGCTTTGCGCTTTCACGTCGATACGCGTTAATAGTAATCTCAGTTAATCATTAATACAACGTTACATAATTTTTGACGCTAGATCTCAGCATTAAATACAATCTTGTCATATAAAATATTCTACTTCAATATTAACCAACAAGACACAAGTCGATTAACTATCGTTCTCATTCTCTTTTCTTCGATTGCACTGGATATACGAGAAATAAAATAATTTTCGTACCTTCAGCGGCAATCACACAATTGTGAAATATGTCTACAATCATTTCATCATACTGTAAATGATCATTCCGCTCTTTCAAACATTATCCGTACTTAAAAAAAAAAGTAACTATCATTGCAACATTAAAATAACGTTCTCTAAATCGTAACCGTGCTACAATGGAATTCAATATTACAAGATTTAATCTTCCTTACTTTCGCGACAATTATTTTCAAAAAAACCGTCAATCACATATGTACGTATTATAATGAATTAAATTAATTACTTGACACTATTTCGACTCCGTATATTCTTCGCTACTGAAATATGACCACAAGCTTGGGAAAATTGTAAGCAAAAAATTGACAAGCATAATAATCTTCAAGGCCAATTTGAATTTCCCCAGTCGCCTTTGTCAGGGGATAAGCTGAAACATCAGAGGAATTTTCGTATGGTCGTTTATTCGTAAAACTCTGAGAATTAGGAATTATTATGACACATAACTCTCGCATGATCCTTCGAGGCCATCTATTACAAATTCAAAATGAGATAAGAATAAGAGTTCGCTTCTTTCATTTCTCCGTCGACCGAGAATTGAAGCTCCTAGCGCGAAGGACAAATCGTTCTTTATAAATATTATAGCAGATGTACTCGAGCCACGAAGAGACTCGAGACTCAGAAAAAAAAAGTATCTGAACAATGGTAACGAATAGCAATTGGTGGTTCATCGCGATCGCCGAAATTTCTCTTATCGAGGGGAGAATCAGCCGCGCTCTTTATCTCCCGATCGATACTACTGGTCTCGATCTACCGACGCGACATAGATCGTGGGACGAAACTGGCGATGAACAGCACGAGCGCAAAGAAAGGGGCAAATTCGCAACGATTTTACGGATGCGCGTACAATGAGAATGGAACGAACGTAAGAAGGGCAGACGGCGAGATCGACGAGATGTACTAGAAGAATGTAGTGACGAAGAGACACACATTCCTAAAGAACGAAGACGAAAGATTTAAAGTCGTTCACTTACGAAAAAAAAAAAAAATTAAATATAGAAAGTCTATCGACTCGCCGTTTATACTACATTTATGCAGCGGGGCCGACGCACGGAGAAACGAGTACACGGGACGGAACGAAATTAAACGAGAACGAAATACGAGAGAATGGAAGAAATAATAAGCATACGTACATACCTAAACGCGTAAGTTTTAAGGACACGTAAGCAGAAGTAAGTAATAGTATTTAACGTTAACACTTGCAAGCTATTAATTATTATATAAACGATTAACTAAAGATAAAAAGACGAGCGGAAGGTCGTATCACGCTGCAGAGGAAGAGGATACCTACTTTAAAAAAAAACACACACTAATAAACTAATTATTATTATATGATTATATTATTATTATTATTACGATCATTACTATCGAGTTTGAGATTAAGCCGTGATAACAAGAGAAATCAGTGAGAATGGGAGAGAGCGAAAGAGATACCAGAGAGAAAGCGAAGGAGGCAGAGTGGGAATTCAAAGCGAATTCAATGAGAATAATAATTCCTCAAACTATTAGGAGCATAATTAGGGTATATTTATTATGGCGAGTGCGCGATTACGATAGTGGCGCGGTAGTATACAGAGAAAAAAGGGGGAAGATAAAGGGGGGACAGAAAATACATTATCTCCCCTGTGACGTTTTAGCGAGGCGGAAATCGCGTCTTTCGAATTTTCGCGCGCGCGATAGGAACGAAGTGGAGGAGCGAACCCGGGAGAACGACCGAATGTAAGAATGAGAGAGAGAGAGAGAGAGAGAGAGAGAGAGAGAGAGAGAGAGAGAGAGAGAGAGCGAAAGAGAAAGAGAGAGTGAGAATCTGTAAACGATGTGGGAGAAAGACGGAGAGCATGAGATTTAGAGCGTAAAATATGTTTCTATGTGAGATCGCGTGCGTAAGCCAAAAGAGAAAAAAGAAAAAAGAAACTGATTGTTGACACCGAGTGAGCAAACTTTGTGTGATAATCTCGTAGTACACGTAGCATGTTAAGTCTACAATACGTTTGGTAGGGGATTAAAAGGTGAGAGCGACTTTCGAAAAGTCGGGCAGGAGAACGGGGGAGTAAAATCCGACCGAGGAATCCGAGAGGTCTTCCGAGTCTCTACCTCTCAACGATGTTTCTAAAATCTGTCGGAGGCTTCGCCGCCTCCGGCGATCAACATATCATCGCGTATATATGGATCGTTAATTCGTAATTCTAAGTTACAGGGTGCTCGAAATGCCGTCGACTACTCCGGCGTCTCGAATTAACGTAGATGTATCATTAAGTTTCCTCAATGAGCTGCGAAAGCCTTACGTTGTCTTTTAGTCGATAATTTCCGTGCCCCCTCGACATTATGATGCAAAACGAGAAATCGTAAATAACCACGATTTTTTATTTACAGAACTACAGCAGGGACAGTTGATACTCTTGTCTTGCAACTATTCTTAACTTTTTACATTACTTTACCTTTGCATTATTTAAAGGAAGCAATAAGAAATCTTTGAATCAAAATTTATTAAATTATTAATTTTAGATATTAATTAATTTAATAAAAATTCGTTTTGCATTATATTATTATTCTGAATTATTTTATCAACACATATTAAAAATTTTAGATTTTTTAAAAATTATTAATATATTTCTGCTTTAATTTCAATTCTTATATTAACTATAATTAATTTGCAACGCATTTGATAATTTCATTTATTAATATTATTATATATCGTAGATCATGAAGAGAGAGAGAGAGAGAGAGAGAGAGAGAGAGAGAGAGAGAGAGAGAGAGAGAGAGTTAATATCCTAAATGATAACTCAATAGATTTCAATTTATAAAACAGATATCGGGAGGCTGTGCATACTCCAGCTCCCGTCTTACAAAGTAATTCACATGCAACGAACATTTACGTTTCTCGTTTTGAATCGAATGTCGATCAGAAATTTACGTCGCAATAATCTCGCTCAAGATTCACGCAAGAGCGTCGAAGAGAGCACCTCTCGGAAAATCCGTAACAGTCGGGTGTTTAGGGGTGGGTGGGCGACGAGGGATGGAAGGGATGGCGGTTCATGGGAGAGAGATGGAAACCGACGAAATTGTGGATGGTGTAGAAGCGTGTAGGGAGCCAAGTGTCCTTGATGCGACCGTCGTTGAAGCCACGAAATCTCGCGATCTCAACAGGTGATCTTTTTTGTTCGGACGAGTTGAACCATGCAGGGGGAGATAAAAGCGGATCGAAGATAATAAAAGAGACGCATATGAATAACATGCACGAGGAAAAAAAGTCACGACTGAGAAGAAATCTATGCGAATTGCGATTTCGGACTGAGTTCGGAGCCACGGGCAAAAGACGTTCGGCGCAAACCGATCCTAGCTGAGAGAAAGAGATGAAGAGCAAAAGGGTATGAAAGAGTGAGTGAATGTGAGATTGGAGCAATAGAGAACAACGAGCAAAAGGAATGGAATGAAACGAGTCGAGAGACGAGGAGTGAATGTGCTAAAAAAATTGCTAAAAAAAGTGAAGAAATTATACAGAGAGAGCCGACCTCCTTGCCTACCGGGAGGTCCGCATATATGTATTGTAAAGTCAAGACTAGTAAATGATAAAATTAGGAAAAGCGAGTATAAGAGGAGAAATTATTAGGCCAGTTTGTAAATGTAAGTTATTACGGAATTTTCTCCCCTCCCCACCCTTTCGTGCACGATACTTTTGGCAAATCTTTCGTGAGCGTGAATGCGGGAAAGTAAGCGCGAATGTGAGAGAAGACAGAGAAATATTTATACATGTGCGTGAGAATCTGAAGTTACGTGTGACACGTGTGTGATGAGAGGACGAAGAGATCGAGGCAGGAATTAAGAGAGAAGGAGCCATTGGACAAAATGGTCCAGCACGGTCCGACATTCGACTCACGAGATACAGAATAGAAAAGAAAAATCGAGAAGCAGGCAAAAACGCGCATAACCATCAAGAATGGCAGATTTCACAAATGTCATTATCCATCCAACCCTTCGGCCACCGAGAGTATGAGGAACAAAGAGTGTAGGACAATGAATCTTGACCAAATCCTGCTTGACAGAAAATTGGGTTATTCTGGTCTGCCTTCGCTTCCACACGCTGTGTTATTTTCATATATATACGGCTTCGTATTATATATAATATTACCCAATCGCTCGCAATATGCCCGCAGTATCCCCATGCTCATTTCATATCTATCATCTAAACAGTTTTCCACTAATGCGTGAAGCTCCTTCGAAACGATATCAACGTTCCGTATTTAATGGGAAATATTTCTTCTTACCGTCTGCAATTCTTATTGCGACCCTGCGTCGCGCGTGAATCAAGAGAGAGAGAGAGAGAGAGTGAAAGATAGCGAGAACGAGAGTATGGCAAAAAAAAAAGAACGAGAGTGTGAATTGTATGCACGCGTGTACCAAGAGAAGCACACACGAAATGAGAATGAGAACATGTAATGCCTGTATTCCTGGAGTATATTACTTGCGCATACGTCTCAACAAGCAGTCGTGTTAGATTATACGTATTATCGTGTAGGGAATCGTAGGTGTATTAAGACAAAAAAAGAATAACTTATTTAATAATGAAGAAGCAAAGAAAAAGAGAGAGCAAGAGCGAGAGCGAGAGCGAGAGAGAGAGAGAGAGAGAGAGAGAGAGAAAGAGAGCGAGAGAGAGAGAGAGATGAGGACTAGCAGCAAGCAACAAACAACAATAAACCTACGTTGATGTGTGAGGATGTGAGCTAGATCGCCGCGTTGAGTCTAATGAACTCCTCGGAGATGTACAACGCAGACCCTCCAGAATGAGGTGAAAAGGCGCACGACTGTCAGCCTTGTCGGCCATCTTCGTCACTTCGTCTAGATCGGGACGATCAAACGTCGAACGTTCGCGTCAATTAATTCTGTAGATAGCAGCAACGAAAACTCTTCCTCTACATTAAAGTAGCACGGGCGAAAGGTTCGAAGGATGATAATAATAATGTCTCCTACGAGCGACTTAGCCGACGTAACGGGGAACAAAGAATGACGAAGTTGGCGACTTGCTCGGTCGGCCGGAATGTCTTGTAAGATATTGTGGGAATTGTTTTTCTGCGCCCCGCGAGTCCGTTTTTTCGGTCCAAGACGGGGCACTATTCACACAAGCCAGTACATTTTAGGCCAGAAGTTCTGTCTTTACCCGCTGACGCTCACATCGAGTGTGTTCTGATTGTATTGTACTTGAAATCTTTCTTTCACAGTCTACACAGAAAGGCTCATCACGTGATACCAACAAAGTTTTATATATCCGTATATTTATTTATGCAAAAGTCACGTGATAGAAGAAGCTTAAATTGCTGCTTAGTACTATCTAGATAATGAAATTTCTCTTGGGACAACTAATGCACCAAGAAAAAACTAGTTAAATATTTAAAAAGGGCATATTTGAGGAAAAAAAAAGAAGAGTACATGAGCAGACTATTGAACGCACAAATTATTGCAAAGGGCAATCATATTTTTGTCTTAACAAATTTTTGCACTGGCTACTTCGTTCACGTGACTCTTAAAACCGGGTTTAGTTGCAATAGCCAGCTCACAGTATCGCAATTTCGCCAGATTTTCACCGGCGGCATATCGTTACATATCTGGACTCACTCACAATCAGGAGAGACAGAGCTTCAGGCGAAAGAAAACCTGACTACTTTCATACATGCATTACGATGTTTGATGACTATACCACTTTCGACGCGAGAATTCCTTTCGTACCTTTACCGGCGTTTTTCTGGGTTGATTTTTGGCACAAGGAATAATTCTGTTCGTTAATTGCTAATCTTCCGTTGCGCACAAGACGACACACAAAGAGTAGAGCAAGAAGGCGTATGTGCGTGTACGCGTGTACCACGTCGTGCGATCGCGCGATTGCAAATTTTTTCGGATGCCAAGTTTTTTCGAAATCCTCGGTGCACACGTGCAATGCTTACCTACGCCTTATTGCGGCGAAGAATGAAAAATTCCATTTTTTGGCAGACACCAAAAAAAAATAAAGCAGCTCCTAAAATGCAAGCGACGCGCGAGAGGACGCGCGGCGAGTGACGTGCGTATTCTCGCGCGCGCGCTCAAAATCACACAACAAGATAGTGCTCAGCAAGGCGATGAAACATCGATCGCGATGCAGCACATCCACACATACGCGTACATTCACACACATACACGTACACGAACGCACGTACACAAACGCGGCATACAAGGGACACACACGTACAGGAACATGTACACGTGCACACGCAGTTTCGGCCAGAATCTAAAAGACACATCAAGGAAAAAAGTACAAGTTTATCACGTTGCGCCTTAACGTTAAAATTAAAAGTTGATCAAAAGAGATGAAAAAAAGTGAAGCGTATTCTTAACCAAAATCGGCCTTAGTATATACTTTTCCAGGGCACGTGGAAAGCACAGGACGGGCGACCTTCCCCCTCGACCTACTTCCACCATCCTCACTCTTTAGATTAATATAAAAAAAAATGATATAAATATATAATATATATAATATATATACATAATATATTATATTCCGCCGGCGGTGGGAAGTTTCGAAACCTCGCAGCTAACTCAGCAAACCACCGAACCATCGAAAGAAAAAAAATAAAATTAATAGATCTCTCTGTTCCCGCCGCGTCAGGTCGGATTCGAAATTTTCGCGGTTCGTGTCCACGTCGACAAATGAAAAAAAAAAGGAGAAAAGTGTATGACGTGGACGCGTAACCCGTCCTCCAAGTCCCTACCTCCCAAAACCCGGGAAGTCGCTCGTCCCCATTTTCACGTCCCGCTGTACCCCACGCTCCCCGCAAGGTGTTCCCCTCCAAAAGAAAAAAAAAATGCAAAGAGAGAAGTAAAAAGCTAAAAACGAAGCGAAATACACCTATCCGGCGAGAAGGCGAGCCTTTCTCGCGCATAGAAGAAAAACACTTCCTGCATGTAATTAAAGCGACGACGCGAGTGGACGGGTCACCCGGGATTAGTGTAAGGACGCTCGTTGCTAAGTAAAGCAAAGACGATGACGTGGAATGGAAGAGAGGAAGAAGCGGAAAAAAACAACTTTTGATGCGGAAGATGGACGACTGTCGACTCGCCGTTACCCGCGACCGGGGCGATGGCAGAAAATTCGCAGAAAATCCGAGAGATTCGAAGAGCGATGTACGAATAACCCACGCATACGCGCTGAAGGAGGGATCGGTCGCATATCATTAATCTCGTCGCGTAGATCCGCGGTATTCCTTGCCATCCATAATCTCTTTTCACGAGCGTATCTTCGTGAGACTCGACTGTGACGACTGTGAGGAAGAGAGCTAAGAACGGAACGCGATCGTAATTGATCTATTATTGTACGCCGTATAACCAGAGAAAAGTCTAGCGCAAACGACGCATTCGATGAGGCTATTGCATACGATGCACGCAAAAACGAAAATACTATCACAATGTTGCATGAATATTTCACATGGAAATTAAACCGCTTTGAAACACTCCGAACAAATGAAACTTAAAATGTTAAAAAAAAATTATAATAACGATTTAAAAAGCAATATATTCATCGCTTGAGTAACAAAAGGATCAAGTGAAGCGCAAGTATTTCAAATTGATATTTATTTCGAATCTTTCATAAGAACGTTCGCGTTATACGCGTTTTGCACTTCTTTCCGCGCGGTCACTTTAATTATTCCAGCCAAAGCCACGCGGATTGCTACAGAGTTCAATGTTCAAGAATTCAACTAAACGACGATGATGATGGGCTGTTGTTGTTTTGACGATAGTCCCCGATGAATTATCCAATTACTACGATAAGCACGACGACGTCATAAATCCCGATACTTTCCAGCACTGAGGAACGCAAGGCGGTCCGAAAGATAGTACCGTTCAAAGATCAAATAGAAATATGGAGTAATCGACAAATCAGCATTGGGCACGCGAGGTAATAACGTACTGATTAATAAACACGCATACAGCATCGCAACGAATACGTCGATAGGCGCTCTCGGAAAATACGATGTGCCTCGACCGGCCCGTAACGCCTCGCAAATTCGCAGCTTTCCTCGCGCAAAATAGCGACTGTCCGTTAATAAATCGTATTCGAAGCAGGTAAATTGCTATAATGCAGATCCAATTAATCGTGGATATCGTCAGCGTGGTGATTATTCTTAAGAAACGGTAACAACTACGTTTTGACATATTAATGACAACAATAGCAATCAAATGAAAATCACCGATCGATGGACACGGCTTATTATATTATCATCGACGATCCTACTTTCACATACTTATTTCTCACATTTTACCACAATATTCCATATAGACAGATACGTCGAGTCAATCGACACCGGTTTTCTGTTGTACACTACTTACATATCGATATTCCTTTGTTAAACGTCAATTTTTTCCCCGAGTAAGAAACACGAAGACCTTACGACAATGCAGGATAGAATTAACGCAGCGATTACGCGCGTCCCGCACGATATGCGATGCGTCGTGCAAAAAAAAGGAGGACTATACTTTTGCAGCGTACACGAACCTTCTTTCAACACAAGCGAATCGATTCCTCGTTGCAGAGTGCCATAGTATGTCGATTGCAAAATAGTAACAGAACTCAATACGATACCATAGTAACGACTTAAGTTTCCAATACGCCAAAATACGCTGTACACGCAGTACATATCCTACGATGGACGGCGATTTATTGTTCGTAGTGCGGCGGCATTACGATTCGAAGTGATGCGCATCGTACTTCCGAGGACGAGATACTGGAAGGACCGGAAGAAAGAACAGACGGGACGAGATCGCACAAGTACGAAGAACGAGATGGAGGTGCCAACGCCGGGACGAGAAAAATGATCGCTGGTCCCGTCAGATGAGCGTACCGAACGCGATCGAACGCGTAGTACGGAAGAAAGGAAAAACAAAACAAATAAAAAAAAAAGGGAGAAAAAGAAAAAAAAGAAATAGAATAAAATTCTACACACGATCGTGTGAGCCGACATATAGGCGAAGTTAAAAAAACGCCTAAGATATTGACTAGCGAAACGAATCAGATCCACTTGCCACTTGCACAATTCGTTGAAGACGTGACGCGTTCTAAGCAATTCGCATAACGTAGGAAAGTGAAAAAGAGCGGGTACGTAAGAAGGAGAGAAAGGACGGGAGCGAAAGAGGAGTGTAAAAGGGAAAGAGAGAGAATGAGTGACACATGATAAAAAGGAAAAGGAATCACTGGAGATCCGCTATTCGACTTTCTGATTTTTCGCAGATTTTCGCGCGGGACAACAGGTGCGTCCCTTCCGAGACATCAACCTGCCCCCGTGACAACCCGCAGGAGCCAGCTCATCCTCCCAACGCCCCTCCCGTGATCCTTCCCCACGTGAACAAGGTTTGCTTCCAATCCGTAACGCGTTATCGAAACCTAATAAACTATAAACCTAACAATAATAATTAAACGATAAAGGGGTTAAGAGTATCGATTAATTGAAATATACCTAACGATTAATTAAATAATTAATGAGTAATGATACATAACGATAATACGATTAATGATATATAGTATAAATGGTACGAGGCAACCCGGTACATGGTGGCTAAAAAACCATCCACCGAGACGGGACCGATTCTGCCTCGTCGAGCGTGAGGGGTGTATCGACCGTGCGTGGGACGCTTTTACGGCGGCTGTATCCGACTACCTTGGTCCGAACGTGCGGATTCGCAGCGCAGGAAGCCGATCGGTACACTCCGTGGAAGTCGGACCGGCAGAATCCACCGCCGTCGGAGCGATCGTTTCTTACCCATCATTTATACGCTAGCTTGTAACTTGAGACTTAAGTATAATGAGACACACACGAGGAAAAACACACACACAGCATTAATGATACCTAATGATATGATTATATTATTGATATAACTTAACGATTATGAACTATCCTAGTGGTATTATACGACGACATAGTTGATTGATCTGTTTAATATTGAATGTCTGTAGATCACGGAGCGTTTGGAACTCTATGCTATCCATCAAGAGTCCCATACACAAATCCACCATATTCCTCGAAAACTTTTCTCCTACTCCCTATTTACCCCCCCCCCCCCCCCCCCCCCCCCCCAAAAAACCCTCCCCCTTCTATTCACAAACCCACCCAAGACATCACGAAACTCTTAACATAAGTGGACCGGAAATATTTAAAATATTTATCTCATATTTAAAATAAAAACATGATTGGGTGCTACTAAAAAAAAAACCATATTAAACCGTTAAATTCGACAAAGTTAAATATTGATCAAAAATCTAAAAAAAAAGGATGTATAGAGTGGATAAAATAACTCCTCCGTTAAAAATGAGAAAACTGGAGCCAGCGCGGAGGTGCAATTTGATCATTTTAAAAGAAAAAGAATATAATTTACCACGGCGTTTAATTCGTTTTTATAGATCGCCATTTTATAGAAGCGCCATTTTTCTATGAAAGGTATAAGGGACGCAATATCGTTAAAACCGGTTTTCAGTTTCACTATTCTCCGAATCAGTAAAATGAACATAGGATGCATTTACATAATATATTACTGGCTATACTGGTTTTAGGTTCTAAATTCGATAAATCCATGCAACCACAGTACGACAGTGAAGAAGCTACTCACAGCTTCTCTTCTCCGTCTCTTATACTGAGATTATAGACGAGAAAAGGCTTCGACTAAAATAAAAGAGGAAATTTAAAGTTCGCACATAAAATGTGCTAACTGACAATGGAAAAATTCTCAATAATAATTAATCACGTATTTTTCTGAGATATATCATACATCTACGACACAATCACAATGGGAAAAATTCCTCACATCAACATGTGAGGTCATAGCAGTAGCATATAAAAATGAATAACGTGAATATAAAGAATTGGAAAAAGGAAGAAATCTACTCATAGAATTTCCATTAGAATGCAAAAGACAAATGCGCCCTCCGCGCGCAAAGTATCGTTTGGAAGAAAGCGAAGGCCCATAACAGAAGAAAGTGAAGCCTGGAAGGGACAATTCTGTGAGAAACACCATCGAGCCCTCTGCCTCTGTTTTTAGCACGCGTACCATGTGACGTCCATCGACGAGAACTTTCTCATTAATGATACACGCACACCAGGACACTGTAAAGGTAATAAAATTGCTGCGAGAAAAAACAAACCAGTAAGCGCGTTCGCGGATGCAACAAATTATTCTTCTCGATCGACGTCCCCAACTATAGGTTCGCCTGATTGTTGAGTTTAAGTTTTATAGTGAGAATGTAGATGCAGGGCGACTGGAAGATTCGGTCCAAGCGGTGCTCGTGCTGATGGACGATTTGTTTCCCTTAAATCGTCGCCCCAGACGCACGGCGTCGCTCTCTCACGATCTTCTTAATCGCCAAGATTTTTTATACATTCCGCAATAGTTTAAGTGCCGCTTCGAATTATCGAATTAGAATGTGTTTTTTCGTATTTACGATATTTTATTGCTAGTAAGTTTCTGAAAACAGTGAGTGCTCGTCAACTGCGCGCTTCCGCTTCCGAGATTCAGCTCTCTTCGTCGTGACGCCTCCGTTTTGTATAAATAATAAAGTAGCTAGTTGTGTTCCGTTGTTTCTCTCGCTTGGTTACTTAAATCGTTGACATGTTAAATGCCGCGAGGCCGAACTATTATGACGAAGAATTAATTGCTCGTTCGTTCTGTTTCTCGAAACCAGTTTAACTCGCGTGGAAGGAAGCGCGCGTTGTACGGCATTCATTACTGTTTGGAAATCCGCGTGTTTGGAGAAATCCACCCGACTGTTGTATAGATTACGCCGTTATCAGAGGGTGCCACGGACAGTAGGGGAAAGCAGTATTATCAATTTACTTAGGGACGACCTCTAGGAGCCACGCATAAATCGCGGAACTGTAACACGAACGCGTCGATCGAACGAGAATGATTGGCGTTTCTTATATATATCGAGAATTTTATCGTTGTTCACATCGACATTTTGTCGATAAATCAAATATTATACATTATGTATAATATTTAAAGAACGCAAAAGTGTTCAATCTCAATCATTCAAAATCGATCGAAGCGACGGCTTCCGGTTCTACGCTCTTCCACGCCAGTGAGCAATGTTTCCTTCTCCGATGAAATTCTTAAAAATGCAGAGGATAAAAGAGTGATACACATATACGTACACACGCTATACACACATCACGATATACACGCAGGCTCTTCACGTTTTTATTCCCAGTGCCTGGAGTTCGCGCGTGAATGGTTTGATTATTCGCCGAAGATCATGTTGAATCATGATAGTTAACGTCAAGTAATTGAACAAATACGTAACAGACTCGATTGGAGTAATCCACTCAGGATTATACGATCGTTTTGAACTGGTTTTAAGTTTATCCTCCTTCTCGTAAGGATACAGCGACAAACAATTATTCCGATGCGATCCGTCGTCGACGACTCCGGCGGTTGCAAAAGAAGCATTTATAATAAAGAACATAAGATTTCGCAATTATCTTCTACATACTCAGGGAAATATTTTTAATATTCTTCTCCAGATAAAAAAATAGCCTTAGTTACAGATATCATAGCAGCATACATGTTTTTAATGATTTAACGCTGATCCTTGCGAGCTGAAATAAACTGAACTACGTCTGCTTCATTCTTCGACAGAATTTCGATAGAATCACCGGTTTTTATTATCAAAATTACAGCCAAGGTATAGCGCGATCTTCGGTCGGAATCGGGAATCGATGCCGTGACACACGCGCAACTACGGGCACAAAATACCCTGAAGACCATTGTGTTTGGCCTGGGCAAAGTCAGGCGAGCGTCGGGCCGGCTCTCAATTTTGAAATAGCCATTTCGACTTAAGCGAAAAAAATGAACAGACCCCCAAAACCCGACGCAATAGACGAAGGCAACCGGATCAAAATAACCGTCACATGAAACAACAGTTTCTCGCGCGGGGCCCGGCCGCGGCTGCCACCAAATATCTCCGCTTTAAGATTATATCCTGTTTTCCCTTTCCTCCCCTAGCCCGCCCTCTCTCGCCCTATTACCCATGATTGTCCCGTGCTAGCAACGGGGGTGCATAAGGCCCCCGTGGGCCCGCAGCAAAAATACGCCAGGCGTGCCGCGGCCATGTAGAACACGTGGATTCGGGTCCCGCGCCCATTCTCACTCACAGCACACACTGGGCCGACTCGTCCGATAGAATGTGCCTTCAGTGTTGATTTTATACGAAAAAAATACTAAAATTATACAAAGGGGCCCGACATAGACCGAACGCCCACCCAAAGCCTGACTGGTGCTCGCCCGCTGCCCGTTTATTTCATCCTAAGCCGGCTATGCATACACACATCTAACATGCATACAGGACAGAAACAGATTTACACTTTCACACGAACCGACGATCGCCGTCGAGAGGACCGGCCACTGTCAATCGGCGCGACTAAAATCAGCGCCGTAGCTCAAAGTGAGTGTTAACGAAACGACGAGCATAGCACGTCGTCGCGGAAGAGAAGAGTCCTCTAATTATCTTCGGTACACTGACACGCGAATAACAAGCGTTCGCCGATTACTGTAACTCGTATCGGGACCATGCGTAAAATATATCAAATTGTAGTGAGACGTTCTGTTATTAATTCAACTACAAAAAAAAAAAGAAAGAAGCACATCCAGAATGGTCAACGTCGCGCGTTTCCGGACGAATCCGCGTACAATACCACGATGCCTCGACCTCGTCTTGGCGCGCAATTAGATGCGCGCTAAACGAGGCCACGGCTATCTCATGGGCATTATCGTCCTCGCGTGACACGCGTACGCTTAATAAGATACCTCCGAGACCAGGTGCACGAGCTGTGCCGCACATTGTAGTAACGCATGTATCGCGACGTATGAAAGCTTCGTGTACAATTCGCCGGGAAACGCGCTTGAAATGCGTCCTCGCCGGGAAACGTCCGTCCTCTTGACAGGATCGTCTGCTCGAAAAACGGTTTTCGCTAAAAAAAAAAAGAAAGAAAAAAGAAATCACGCGTCCACGTGACGAAGATGTCTACCAACATATACACACATGTCCACACGAAACACAGACAAGATATATATACACACTCGCATACACACGCTATACCTATCCACGCCCTATGGAAATATTTTGGTTAGTGCAAGGAGTTCGGAACGCTGCTTTGCACCGATAATACACACGTGTATTGATTAAATGCAATTACTATGCGATAAGTATAATTACATAATATATATGTGTACTATGGTCTCTCCCACTCCCCATCAAAGTAACCCGCATGTCGCGTGTTGATGCTGTGGCGATCGACGGTTGCGATCGAGAGCGCGCATTGTGATGCTCCGATCCGATGGATGGATCCGATGATTGCATCCATTTTCGGAATCGAGCGACACGATGTACCCATGACTCTTGCGATCGCCGTATCGTTATGGCCGACACTCGGCGCTACCCACATTCACCGATCCCCCAAAACCCCTTAAGACTTCCCAAATACAAGCGTAGAATTTAACCACATTAACTATGAATGACGAGAGCTACGTAAGAGCTAACTAACTAACTACAATTAAACTTACTTAATTATTAACAATTAAACAAACAGTAAAGCAGTATAAACAGTAAATGCCCAGTAATCATTGAATTGTGTGTCGACAACTACATAACTAACTACCTACCGTATATCGAAGTAATAGCCGTATGTAAAAGGAAAGAAAAAAAACTTGTATTCTACCAGTTGTATCAGCCAGTCCAGTTCTAATAAGCAAGCGATTAAAAGTAACCCAGTACCCGGTTTTAAGTCCTACTCACCTCTCTCCCTCCCCCCACCCCGTTCCCTTGAACGCATGACCCCTCTTCAGTGGCTCATACAATTATCCCTCTTTTTATCCACGATAACTGTCCCAATCCAATTATCGATTATGCAGAGATCCTTTCCCCGGTAATTACCTGTGGATCTAATCGCGAGCCGTCACCATCAATTCCCGCCCCGCCTCACCCCGCCGAACTTCCGTTCAATCAATCCTCCGGAATATAATCCAGTCAGTATAAAGAACCCGCCGGATAACGTATTTATCATTAGTGTTTTTAGTAGACAAACTTGTAATGAAAAAGACTTCATTTACGATTGTACGCACACGTGTGGGGAGACCATGTAACTTTAGCTCCGCCGCTCATTAATGCCGTCGAAGCACTCGCGATCGGCGAGTCGCGTCGGATGAATTGAACCAGCACTCGACGATCGACGGTCGAGATCTCACGTTAAGACGCGATCGTCCACCGGTCGTTCTCTCCCGTGAGAGACCTCGACGTCGCGTCGAGCGTCGATCGGTGTGTCTCCCGCGACGATCACGTGTCTCCGAGCACCGATCGCGAGCGCGGACGCGCGTAACGCCCCGAAATAACAACCACCAAGCTGATGTTAGCAGCTAGCGCCCCTTTTGATTCCCCCATAACCAATATCCCTCGACGTCCTACCCTCGAGCTAACCCACGGAAAACACCAACTATCCTCAACCAACTAGCCTCCCCTTACCTACCCCCCCTTATCCAATCGCAACCCCTCGATTCCCTACGTGTTGTATTATCCGTTATTTTCGATATAATATTATATATAGTATACTAATGATATTTAATGATAATACGACGATGATAAGGTATGGGAGACGTTTGGTCACACACTAGTAGGACACCACACGGATTACGCCATCCTCACACGACCATTTGATCGCGACACGGGACAGAAACATTTCACACGAGGACACATAAGTAAATACACTGTCACAAGCATACGCATACGTAAACACAGTAACAGGTACCAGCAGTAATAGACAGACGTAACAGCAAAAATAAAAATTGATAAACAGAACACTAGTTGCCGTGCAGTTTGTGAACAAAAAATAACATAACAATGGTAACCTACCCGCGGGTCCGCTTCGTTCTTGCCCCGTGAGACTGGGTCGCGCGTTCTCCGTGCGCGTATAGAAAATGAGAGAGGATCGTTTCCAAAAGCGGTCCGCGTATAGCTCGTAATCGTCTCGCCGCAAAATCTCTTCTTTAAGAGATATATAAATGCCGACGAATCAACGACGGCAATTACGGGGAAATGCGCGCGACTCGGGCTTACCGACTCGGGGCTGAATCTGCCTCAAAGCGTAGCTGAACATTTTTGTACAGGACTTAAACGAGATGCAATTAACTGGATGTAAAATCTTGAGTTACAGAGCAGCACTATACATACCACACAGATGATGTATATATTTTTACGTTACAGAATATGCCTGCGCTTAACAGACAGGCGCCATAAGACTGGTTCTCATTTCCCATGACAATGCGTATATACATGCCACATAAACTTAACAAGAAAAAAAAGATCCTATATTGTAATGATAAAACTTAATAATATTTGTATACAGTATACCGCCTGGTGCCGCCGCGACACGGCGACCAGTTTAACACACACGCCATGGTCAACGAGACTGGGGCCCGCCCGCTCGCAACACAGAAAATCGGATGAGACTATACATCGGATTCGAGGGATCGACCCGCGGAACGGGATCGGAGAGTCCGG
The DNA here is from genome assembly GCF_001594045.1 of Atta colombica. Taxonomy (NCBI): domain Eukaryota; kingdom Metazoa; phylum Arthropoda; class Insecta; order Hymenoptera; family Formicidae; genus Atta; species Atta colombica. The sequence continues at coordinate 1,853,763 of NW_017259548.1, forward strand.
ATGGGAAAATATTTTTTCTCTCATTGTGTGGCTCACTGGTGAAAATCAAAATTCGATCGAATGATCGATCCGTGTCCCCCCCGATGCGCGGGTCGAGCGGCCTCTCGAATCGAACAACACGGCGTGTCGATTACAATCGTCATTAAAGCCGTGAGTAACACGGGCGTAGGTGGAGAAAAACGGAGAAACAGAATTGGCCCACGAATTCGCGATAACCCGTGCGTTTTACACACCGTGGAAATTAACATCCTGATTTTCTCATTAGGCCGTTATGCCCATCGAGCTCTATTAACTCGTGTTGAAAAAGAAAGAAAAAAAAAAAAAACCAATGTTAGCAAGCGGTAGCGCAAACCGTACCGTCGGCTGTTGCGAGGACGGTTGCGAAGGGATGTAAGACGATCACACACAGCCCGGGAAGTGTTGCTTGCGGGTACCCCGACAGAAGCATAACGCGGGTAGGAGTTTCTAAACAAGAATTCCCGACGTGTCCGAGTGGCCATGCAACTCGGCGCGCGGGAAGGTCCTAATTTTCCAAAAAAATAAAATAAAATAAAACAAATTTAAGAATAATAAACACTAAAAATCCATACTCCCAAGATCCGTCGACGCGTTTGCGCGATCGATCGATCGAGTACCGACGAGACGGCTCCGATTTCGACGTATCACACACGACGACGATCGACGCCCTCTCTGTCAACGAGAAAAAATATAAAGAGCAAAGTACGGGCCTAAACGACGAGAGTACGGTATTCCCGCGATTTCAGTGCGCCATCGATCTTCCTGGAGAATCGCTCTCGTCGTCGATCGGTCGATTTTGGCGTCGACGGATGGCCGGGAGATAATTCACGACACACATTTGAGTTACAGTGCAAGCGAACATCTGTAGAGCCATATACGTATAGTATGTTGTTGTATCTTAAATGATGAAAATGATGACAATTAAACGTAGTAAGTGTACATTTTTATAAAGGTCGCGGTTGCATTTCGAAATGATAAAAAAAAGAAATACGTTAGATGCGGCAGACAAAAATAAAGGGGCGACATATTCGTAGCGAGGATTCATGATAATAATATTAATTTGAAAAAAAAGAAAACGAGAGAAAGGGAAAATCGTGTGAAAGATAATATAGATGACCGTGAAAATGTGGATAGTGTGTGTAAAAGAGTGAGAGAAAAAGGAGCGAAAGCGACGTTGAGAGCGAGAATACGAAGGTATGCGGATACAGTGAGAAAGTGTTAGAATGTAAGCGCGATAGGACGTGAGCAAAGCGAGATGAAGGGAGGAAATGACGAATGTCAACAGAGGTTGAATCCTACTATCGCGATTGACGGCTTGGTCACCGGCGGTCCCGTCCGTAATGGATGCAAGTAACATTTAGGTGTATAAAAAGGAATTAAAAGATATCGACTTTATCTATCCTCTCGTGGTTTTTAGGATGTTCTAAAAAAAGTTATTGTAAAAAAAGAAAGAGAAGACGAAAAAGCTGTTATAGAGGGGAAAGGAATAAACGAGTGCATTGGGAATCGAGCGGGTCTTAAACGAGCGTTTTGTGCCAGTGTGTACTTTGGTGAAACGAGTAGTTTTGTGTGTACGAGAGGTGACGCGAAAAACCGAGAGAAATTTATTGTACATTTTCGGGGAATGATTCTCGGTCGCCCGGTGACCGCGCCTCGATCTCGATGCGGGCTCGGAATTTCGAGGGCGCCAAAACGGATAAACGCGCGCGAAGAGAGACATCGGTTGATTCAGCGAGAATTTTCACTCGTCGTTATCAGCGGGACGCGATCGAGGCCATGATTGTGAATGTCTCTCCTCGCGACGACATCCAAAGACATACTTTAGACACTTTCACTTCGCGGTCCACAAGTCGCGTGCGACGTTCGCGGGATTTCTCAGGAAGGAGGAGTCAAAGGGACAAAATCGCGAACGTTAAATGCGCGTCAAAAAAAAAAAAAAAATGGAAACGAACTCTGTCCCTCTGTCCGTATCTAATACTTGGCGCTCCCGTTTATTCCAGCTGAAACACACGCTTGTTTCGATTTCGAAAAAAATCGCGATTATGTCTTTTTTATATATTTTTGGCAAAGAATACGTCGATACCATTTAGGCGTCACAGAGAAAAAAAAGAGATAACAAGTATGACGTAAACGAAAATGACGAGAAATTGATAGACTCGGAAGCGTATCACTTCCGTGATTTGTAAAAAAAATTTCGTCAGATCAGAAGTTTACGGTGACGAAAGATAGGGTGGTAGGGAAAGAACGAAAGAGAGAACGAAAAAGTGAGAGAGTTGTGTGTGCATGAGAAAGAAAATGAGAATGCGAGAGAAAGAGGGGGAGAGAACGCGACAGGAAAACGATGGTAAAATAATATTTAAATATTCGTATCAAAAGAAAAAAATGTGTAGGGCCTCGAACTACTGGCGACCGAATGAAACAAGAGAGATACGAAAAAGTTGCGAAACGATAGCGAAGGAGAGAAAGAGAGGCCGAACTACTAAAAATATTTATAATATATGGCTACAAGTACAAATTACTTCGACTACTGAGCGTAGGTGTATTGATGTGTGAACAAAATTTGGTTGGCCGATGACCGTTTTTGAAACCATCATACTGCGTATCAAAGTATGTAAAATTTATTGAATAAACGCTAGCGTATTATGATATAATGTAATCTAATAATGTAATATTGTAATGACGAGTCTAAATGATGATGTTACCTTGAAGTTTAGGAGCGCGCGTGAGAGTGCACGTGAATGAAAAAAAGAGAGAGGACAAAAGAGGTTATTGTGCATACGAAAAACAAAAAAAAGACAAATTACATCTTTATAACGATTATCAGTATGATTACTATTATTATTGCGATTAACTATTGTCAGTCATCCACCACTTACTATTATTGACATTATTCGTTGATGATTTAAGTCCATCCCCCTCCCCCATACTATATACATTATGTTATTATTATACTACCCTATCATGATTATAATTGTCACCGTTATTACGGCGATTAGAGATTGTATTATTGTATGTACATGATGCGTTGACAGCGAAACGATATATAAGTTGTTCACAATTTCGAGACACATATACGTTCTTGGCAAACTATACAAAAAGAAACGAAGAGATCGACTAGAGCGATTAAAGTGAGAGGATACTAAGATCGATTGATGCAAGAGAGGTTGAGCACATAAGCGAAAGAATGAAAGTGTGATAAGAAAGAGATGTAGAGAGAATGAGATGCGAAAGAAGAAATGAACGTGAGAACGAGATGTTAGACGAGAAAGATGATGGCGTGTGAATGCGTGTGCGAGTGTAAGACTACATAAGAAGAGAAAAGTGTGAGAGAGTATAAAAGTGGTTAAACTCGGAAGAGAGTATGCGAGCGACGAAAGTTAGCGAGGGAGAAAATTCACACGCTAAAAATTATTCGCACGGGGGCAAACGTCCGAGTGGTCTACGCGGCTCGAGAGAGAAAGAGAGAGAGAGATATATATATATATATATATATAAAGAGAGAGAGAGAGAGAGAGAGAGAGAGAAAGAAAGAAAGAGAAAAGAACGTGCACAAAAGGGAAAAATCACATATTCGCGATATTTCGGTCGCCGAGCGATGAAAATAAAAAGTTAGGGCTAAGGGATAGCACGAGGCTATTTTCCGAATCAAAGTGAAGATAAAAGAGAAATTCCTATAAGCTCGCCCGCATCCGGCAGCGACGCGCTTTCCGCGCCTCACGAAATTCTATTTTTGTAAGCATATTTCTATAAAGGTATACTAACGATATGGCAAAATTTATTATTCCTAGTGTGGTGAAAATGAAAATTGAACGTTTAGATTTCGTTAGTATAGTGTAAAGATGAAAAAATTAACGATGTCTAGGTCCTATTCGTGTACTTAAAAGTGAACTATAAGGAGAATAAAATTATATCGTCGGCGGCGTCGTAGGTTGTAAAATTGTACATAAATTATTGCAAGAGGAGGCGCGGTGGGTTGCATCGCTGGCTCGCGCTGCGCGGCTAGTTTTTCTTGTATATCTTTGGCTAAATATTAAGAGGAAGATACGTAAAAGACACCTCTTTCGGCACGGGAGTCAAAATTCGCATCTCGTCGCTGCGAAAGGCCGTCGGACGAAACCCCGGACGTTCCTAGATATATGTATATCGCGGTCGTGAAACGAAAAGTGATTCGAGACTATTTCGTCGCGAATTAAACCTAGAAGAATATTAAATGGAGAGAGAGTGACAAAGAAAGAGAGAGAGAGAGAGAGAGAGAGAGAGAGAGAGAAAGCATGAGAACGAGAGAAAGAGAGAGAAAGTGAGAGAGAAAGAACGATCGCCCTCCCTTCTCAAAGCCCGAGAGTGAATTCGACGACGATGCACTGCCGCTTTTTGAAGCAAAGAAACAAAATAATATATATAAATATAAATATATTATATTATATATAGATAGATAGATAGAAAGAGAAAGAGAGATAGAGGCACCAAAAATGGCAGAACGGTAATCGTGCGAAATTCCGCGCGCGGCTAGATGAAACACGGAGGGCGCCTCGTGCGAATTTCTTTCGTTTGGAATATCGATTTAAGTTTGCACCCCTCGCGACCGATATCGAAATCTTTCGTTTATCATAGACGTGGGACGTCTTTTTTCTGGCGCGTTATACATTATACATTTTATTTTCACCGCAACACATATATAGTATTTTCGGAGACGATTCACCACAAATGGAAACAGAGAGAAAGACAGAAAGAAAGAAAGAGAGTGAGAGAGAGAGAGAGAGAGAGAGAGAGAGAGAGAGAGAGAGAGAGAGAAGGTATGAAAGGGAGAAAAAATGGGGAAGAGAGACAGAGAGAGAGTAAATGTATATCGATGAGAGAAAGAGAGAGAGAGATAAGAGGAAAAGAAAGGATTAATGAAAGAGATGAGAGAAAGAAGACGACAATAGACGCGCGCGAGGGGCCGCAAAGAAGGATGGAAGCTATCAACTAATAATTCAAGACGTGAGATTGAATGAAGATCGATGGTGATTTTTGTTCGATCTCGCGTTGGTTTCCTTACTCCGGGTCGATTTAAATTCCGTAGAAATACGCGAATTAAATATCGGTACATCGAGAGAGGAGAGCGCACGCGGAAAATGTCAGAAAAATAGAGGAGAGAAAGGCGGGCGGAAAGAATGTGTGCGCGTGTATGTGCAGTGAAAGAAGTATGAAAGTATGGGAGAGAAAGAACGGAGAAAAAGAAAAGAGCGAAAGAATGCGAGTGAAAGGAGTGAGAAAATAAGAGAGACGATAAGACAGAGAGAAAGAGAGAGAGAGAGTATCGTAGTACACGGAGACACGCACATATACACAACCCCACACGTGCAAACACATAGAAATGCATACAGATACATACACACACGACATATATGAAACACAAGAACACGCAATATTATATATATACGACTCCATAGATGATGGCGCGGCACACTCACATAGTGTCTCTCGGATTGTTCCACAAAACTTTTCATTCGAGTTTGCTTCAAGAAACCTTCTGTTTTCTAATGTATGACGTGTTGTTGTCGATATATAAAATAAACTTAATAAAAAAAAATAAATCATGCGGTATATGTCTAGTAACCTTTATTTTCCCTTCAATGAATCATTGTCCCAAAATAAAATCTTATACAATCCGTCAGATAAGCGACTTTACATCGAAAAATTCGAATATAATGGATTCTTACAATTTCGTATTCCTAACATATGCATGTCGATCACTTACTTAATTATGCCACGAGAAAAATGTATTTATATATCCCAAGGACGGTACGATCCACTGATAAAAGACGAGCGAGAGAAGCAAAGTTCTACTTTGATCCATTTGGCCGACTCGAAGACGGGAGAAACCTGCAGAGGGGTGTCTTCTCAACTTAGCACCCTTCGGGGTAATGTCGCATACTATTTCTCACAATTACACCAGTAGCTTTTGATAGTTACACGTGTGTGAAATTTCAATGTAAAAACTTTCGAAAGGGCAATCAGAACGGAAGTTGACCCATAAGCATGTCGCTGAAGTTGCACTCCTCCACTTAAATCCTAAGGGCGCTCCATACATATATATTGTCGATAAAAACAATATAGTATTTATTGCCAAATAATTTTTCCTCAGCTTATTTTTTACAATAATTTTTTTTTAATTTAAATTTCATATTTCTTTAAACGCTTTAGAAGTATCAAGTTTCACTTAAAGAAATATTTTAGCACTATTTTAGCATGTAAAATAATTTTTTTTTTCCTTTATTCTTAAGATTCTTGAGTAATCTATTATAAATCGTTCTCGCATATCGTTATAATGTCTGCAAGAGAATAAAACGGCAATTATTTTTTATCGATTTAATAGGGACACTATGTGAATGATCCCTTCTGCAGATAATCTTTGCACATTTTTCTTAAGAACATATTTATAGAGACAACTGTTTTCTTGTACATCAGTTTTTCTTTTTTTATTATAATTAAAACTATATTATAAGAGAGAGTTATGATGACTATTATTGTATTACGACTCATTTTTGATATTTAGAAATGGCAATTTATGCAACTTGCAACAACTGCAAATTCTTTTAACAATCTGTGATTTAATGCATTATTAAAACACGACCTCTTTTCAAGATGAACAAAGTATTATTTTTTTCTAGATTTATTATTTAATTCTTATATAAAATTAAAAAATCTATTAATCTACGTACATTATACCGAAGAAAATACTAACGGAAAGTTAATGAAATGCAAGGTGGGGGTCCCTCTCAAACGTGAACAGACGTTCTGGCTGAAAAGCTCGAGCCAGCACTCCGGTCTTCCGAGAGACGGAGTAACTGAGAACCACCCTGAAGCATGTAAATTCGCTTACGCATCTCGAAGGGCCATCCACCCTACGAACAAACAGCCCGCGCGAGAAGGAGAGACCTTATCCGGCGCGCTTCATTAGATCCTCAATGAAATTTCAACACTTTAACGCCCCGGCGAACCGAGAAATATATAACCAGTGAACTCGTTTTTACGCTCGACTACCACGCATCTTCGTGGGCTTTCTCTCGAGTCCTTCGAGTTTTCTCCACCCCTAACGGAGGTCTCCATCTCAGAGAAAGAGAAAACAAGGATAGAAACAATCTTCCCCTTCGAAGGATGTATCGAGCATCCAAGACGAGCACGAATGGTTGCCTAGTTCAGGTGCACGTAGCGATCCTGGAGTACGGTGACTGAAACCACTCGTTTATCGTCGGTAAACGAAAGTGATGATGGAAACCGACTGATGGGAAACAACTGAGTTGCATAAAATACTACTGTGGTATCGTGTTCCTTTAGTCATATGCTGGCTGTGCACGTAAAAGCTGTTTCCCTCAGCGGAAAATTTGTGGTATAACAACCGACGATTGATATTATTTTCTGCAATTATTTCTCAACTCATTGTTGAAAAATTGCGCAACATAGATACGTTTTTCAACATAGATATGTGTATGTATAAAATATTCAATAATAATAAAGTGTTGTTTGTCAGACTTGAAAAATTTAAATAGGAACTTGACAGTTAATGTTATCTGTAAAACTGTATTATCGATGTTATTCTACTTACTAGATATATCGACGGTCCAAACAGTTGTAATGTCGGTAAAAGCAGTTCGAAACAACACAGAGAATGTTCTGTAATATACTTTATTTATAACAAAGTCTAATAAAATTAATTAAGTATTGTAATATTATTATGATGTAGTCAATTTAAAACACGTGGGTCTGTGACAATGAGATCTATTTATCGTTGAATTCATCTTATTAACTGTCTTCCAATAATAGATGAGATAATGGAATGAAGGACAGCACAAGGAAAACATGAAGCTGATATTCGGGATTTCTACATTTAAATATAAGAAATTTACTTTTATATATCTATTAGAAATTAAATTTTAAATGATGAAAATGTATGTTTTAATTTAAAAGAAACATCTTTTTATAAAAAAACAACTCAGAGATTACTTAAACTAAATACCGGAATAATTATTCACATGAAACTCGACAAATTCAAAATATTAATTAAAGAGTGATACGTGTTTATTTGAAGTACACTTCCTTTCATTGTCAGATCGGTATTATTGCCTCAAGCACAAAAAGAAAAGTGCGTAAAAATAAAATAATTTGTAAAGAAAATTTTATTTTTTATTTTTCAAATAATTAGAAAATTATTTATTGTAATGTTTTAAGTATACATATTTGTAAACGTTAATTCTTTAACAACTTGAAGTGTCAGGCTAAGAATTAATTATTAAATATGCGCATTGACGTGAAATCGCGCATATCATAAATAAAGTAATAACCGTTTATCGTGAGGCTGGATCAAAAGTTCGGCATTATTGAAACCAGAAAACCACGTTAAAGTACGTTCGACTTGGCTGCAAAGTAGGTAGTCTGTCATTAGGTAAAACCGGTTTCTTCGGCCCACCCTGCAACCATACGAACTTCTACTCATTGCGTATCTACCATTCGGGATCTGTAATTTTCAACTGATAATTATGTCTCCTGTAGCCTCCATCGGTGTTCTTGCAAATACTACATTCCTTTTCCTTGTATCCCTTTGGAAGAAAATGTAGGTACATCTCATTATTTTACATACATTTCAGATTGACAGACAAATTCAAGAATGAGCGATGAATTTTTCTGTTTTTATTTATTATACCTAGCTCTTATGTTTTGTCTGTTTAATATTATAAATTGGGAATAGGTTATCGCTCGATCTGTATCTGCAAAGAATAGAGAGCAAACAAAAGAAGAAAATATCTTTTTGAAGAAGATTATAATTTCGAATTCGCGATTCAGATGATGGCGATCATCTTAATTCAAGCTTTAGTTCATTCAATAAATAAAATGTATATGAGTTTATATGAATCATGTCAAACATTATCGACATATTTTATTGAGAAACGATAAATATACGATATATATTTTCAGCAGATGACGTTTTCTACATTCAATAAATGATCTTTTATTTCAAAGAGATCCAGGTACAGATACTTTCCCGTACTTTTTTGTGCAGCAACAAAGCAAAACATAATTAAGTTAGTAACAAGAAGGAAGTAAGTGCGTCGAATGTGCGTGTGCAAATAATTTCTGCACAACTCAGTTATAATTATTATCATTTTCGTTTTAGATAGAATCCTCAAACAATCTGAATGTATTTCTTTTCGTTCATTTAACACGGTAAATATCTAGCAATAAAAAATATCTAATATTTATTAAGATATTTCACTGAAATCTATTATATTTATAATCTCTTTACTAAAAAAAAGAATAGAAAGATAATTGCAGAAATATTAATATAATCAACGTGTAAATTCGGGTATTATTATCATACCCGGTCATACGGAAATATGATTATTTCCGACTATAGATTGTTTCTTCAATCATTTTTAAGTAGAGCATTTTTGTAGTCATTCTAAAAGCCTATGGCTTGTCTTTTCCGCTTGGGGATAGCTAAAATAACTCAATCTAATGACTTAATTTTAAAATAATTCTAAATAATTCTAAATATTCATCATGCACGTATCACATCAAGTTATATGTTCATTTCATCTTATTATTCTCAGAATATATTGTCAAGTTTCTCTTGTTAACTTTCCTTTTGTTTGATAGACACATAATGTGACTAAATCCGTTCATTGAGGCCAATTTGTTTATATTCAATAAAAGATAAGTTATAACATTTCGCTGAAAGAATGTATGCTTACGAAAAAATGTATTTGATAAGAAACGCTACTGAATCTATTGATAAACAAAATTTAACACTTTACGCTCTTTTTAAATGCTATATTACTTGCAAAAGAATAATAGCTAATTGTATACTAAGAAAAAAGTGCTGTTGATTCAAGTCTATATTACGGACTATCACTAACATAAGTAATTAATTCATGTATATTTTTATTGACATAAACGCCTGATTATTGAAATAATAATTTATGCCTTTATGTTAATAAAAATATACATGAATTAATCATTTATATTAGTGACAGTCCGTAATATAGACTTTAATTGAATCAACAGCATTTTTTTTCAGTGTATGAATGTTCCCATGACATTGCCCTGACACTGGAGCTTCATCAAATATTCTTTGAATATACATAGAACAAGAAAATATGCGCATATGTAAATCGATAAAAAATGAAGTGCACTGTAATATAGAGTTAAAAATATAAAAAATAATCGGCGTGGTTAATTCCTCCTATGCTTGCGTATTGTATGTGTCGGCAACATATACATGTATACACAATTACAATTGCGGAGAATTAGAAAGTAAGTGCTATTCGAAAAGCCTCGTGAACCTCATTCACATGACTAGTTGTATTACCTCTTTTCCTTCGTTTTTAAATTTGAATGTAGGTTATCTGATTGATAATATAATATAATTCTTTAAAAAAACGAATCATACATAGAGCGGGTCGTTTGAAAGAAATTTTTTAATTTTTACGAATTAAATAGTGTTTTAACATTCTTATGCATTCGTAATAATAAAAATGTTTATTATTAGATGTTTAAAATATTTAGTTGTTTCAAAAACTATTACACTTACTATAATAATAGAGTATCATAAATAAAGCAATGAATGAATATGTGAAAATTTAGCGATCGAAGCCACAAATAAGATACTCGTAACTTTATAATTATGTATTCTATAATTATGTATTCTATTTTCCGCTTTCTTGTATCAGCGTCCTTCTAGCGAAAAGTATAAAGAAGAGAATTCAGATAAGGAAAAAAAGAATGGCAGAAAGTGACTACAAAAACTTCACGTTTTGTCATAGGTTCATGTCAGTGCATACGAAATTGTCCTGTATAATAAATGGGCAAATTGCAACTATATTGTCACATAAATCCGCGGCAAGAAGTGCATCTTCAATATTGAATTACTCAGCTTTACAATATGAGTGTGGTTTATCTCACAGCAGGAATCCAATATTTCGGTTGGCAAATATTCGCACGAATGGTGCGGCTTTTTCTTTTCGTTTTTTTTATTTTCTGTATATATGCCATGAGCCGTCGCCGATTGTTACATCGAGTCTACATACGCAAGAACGACATCAAAGAATTACACAGTGCGATACAAATCAAGCTGAAACTATCTCTCTCTGATTTCCCCTATACGACATTTGTACCATTTTAATTTTATTGCCGTAAAAGTAATAAATTTTATTACACTTTAAAAATACTGCAGACAAAAAAAGGCAGGAAGGAGGGAGGGAGAGGGAAAGAGCGAGAGAGGCAGGAGAGGGGGAGAGAGAGAGAGAAAGAGAGAGAGGGAGAGGAAGAGGGAGGGAGGGAGAGAGAGAGAGAGAGAGAAAGAATATTGAGAGGAAATGAGCAAATGAGTGAATAAGTTTTCATTGCATTAATTATCAATAATAGATTTTTTAATTAGAAAATAAGTTTTTCTTCGGAAAAATTAAAAAATTTAATATTGAAGATTCTATATGTACTTCGAAACGTATAAATATGTAAATCGTTTGAGAAAAAAGAATGATTGTCGTTCTTACATATTTTTATCTTTTTCTTAAAAGTTAATTGCTATACTTAAAAATATATATACGAAATACATGATCATTAAAAAAATTGGTGATGGTATCTCCATATTGCACATATTTAACATAACTGTCGGCAGAAGTATATGCATCCAACAGACGGGAGATAGGAATCAAGATAGATCGGAAGAGAATAAGATGGGGACGAAAAGACAAGAGAAACAAGTTGGTAACCTTGATGAAGAGAATGGATACCGGGAGTAATTTCGAGAAGAAAACTATTAAGAATAATAACAACGGATAATGTCCTATAATTGATTTATCTATATTAGAATATATCCCCGTAATGATGAGAATTAAGTAAGCGTACTAATAGAAGAAGAATAACAAAATACATTGGATTGAATACATTGTATGCATTGAATATCATGTAGGTATATATCTATCAACACACACACACACACACACACACACACACACACACACACACACACACACACACGCACACGCACGCACGCACGCACGCACACACTATACAATTTATTTAAAAAACTCAAAATTAAAGAAATATTATATTTAGTAATGTAGCAAACTTGAATAGATCTAATTAATTATATAGATAAGTTTAAAAAAATATATATTGTTATTACCTATTTAAATTTGTAGTCAATATGTAATACAGATTATAATCACTTAATAAAAAATATGGCTCCTGCCGCAAAATGTTTTGAAACTATATTCTATATTCTATATTCTATGTTCTATGCATGAATATTTTTTTTATTTTGAATAATGAATTGCAAATAATATTTGCATTACAGATATTTGCAAAAAAAAAATACATATTTTGCAAATGTCCTACATCAACCTAATATTGAGATATTCCCAAAGTGACGTTTTTATAGCATAATCTTCATCTTCATCTTATTTTCTTAAAAAAGAAACCTCAGAAATGTATATTAGAAAGCGCAACAGTTACATTTCTTCGGCATCACTCATCATTGATGATACCATTGATGGTAGGCTACAGCCGAACCCTCTGATGCAGTAAATAGCACGGTCTCTCTCTCTCTCTCTCTCTCTCTCTCTCTCTCTCTCTCTCTCTCTCTCATTATTTCCAATCTTTTACATTCGAACAATTTTCAGCACGCATGCAGAATGTGTACCCATCAGAGATCTTTTTTACAATCAAAAGGAACGCGAAGATCGTTGCAAAGTGCTCCTTTGTTTCGTGAGGTACGATTGAAATGATTGCTTGCGTGCATCGGATATTTTACCTCGACTGAATGCACCATAATAGTAGGTGTGATCTTCAGGCAGAAAAAAAAAGTTGGAGTTGCTGAATACAGTTCTCAAATGTGTGACTTTTGCTCGCTCCTAAACCAAAAGCAAATCGTTGCATAGGACCTGGTGTTACGAGATATTTTAGTATTAGTGCGATTACATATATTGTTCACTTTCAACACGATCGCACAAGATAATTACGTTGTTCCGCATTGTGGATATCTCCGCTGAATGACGTCCGCATTATAATAATCATTATCCTAGAATCGCTTTGACAATTTATCTAATATTTCAATGACAAAGTAATGGTGAAATGAAGTATAACATCAAGTATAACATCGATGCACAACTTCATTTCTTATTGGTATATTCGTAGAATAACATTACAGAATTCTGAAAATTTTAATTATCTCTAAATAAAATAGCGCCGTTATGTATATATTAGCGAAATCAAATAATTCGCTAGAACATTTTGTCAAGAATTACTATTGATTGATTGTCACAGATAAATCATATTAGTACATGATTTTGATATCGCGATTACTATTCTACGCGATTACTATTATATTTGCATATTACCTGTTGGCAAGTAATATTAAATGGTATTTATTCATAACGGGTATTATTCATTCTCTAACCTTGATACCAAGTTATAACCAGGCGATCTCTTCTTTCCCGTTATAGAGCAACCTCTCTTGCTCTCTTCAGTCTATAATCAACGTGAATGCATCGCGCAAAAGTTTCGAACGCATACTGAAGATGTTTAACGGTAGCAGTAAATATGATCGCAATATAGTAGGAAATTGAAGCTTATAATATTACAGAATTACTCTTTAATAAGGATATGATCGTAATTCCTAATGTCGCCTTAAATCAAGAATAATTGCAGCATTGACCGAGAAAAACTACAGAACAGTCAGAGTAACAAAATAATGTATAAAAAAAAACGTTCGCAGAAAGAAAAAAACCGATCGTCAACAAAACAGTTAAAACAGTTCATTATGATTACTATAATTATTTAACACAAGCAATAAAGTATCAGTATTTTATCGATCTCTTATGCGCGTTCATTCCTGTAGAGTTGCAGAACGAGCTGAGCGATATCGCAAAATAAAAGAAATAAATATTATCGATCTCTCTTTTTCTTTTTTGAGTAATCCATACTAGTTGTCGCCAAGTGGATAAACTTGCCAGTTCTTGTATTCTCATAAAATAAATTCTGGCATGCAATTTAATTCTTGTTAATTGAATCTTTAATAAGCTCATTTAATCATAAAATCTTATTTGAGTTTAAATAAGATTAAATAATATAAACATGCAAAAAATTAAATTCATGAAAAAATGTATAGTACTTACCTGCATTTGCCGATATAATTATTAAATGATTTAATATTTTCTATAATTGCGTGAGAAGAGTCGAAAATACGGAGTAACATTTCATAATAATAGATAGTTTTTACAATATCGTTTATCCAGATATGATGAACGCTAAAGTCAGTTATCTTCTTCTTAACATCCAATTAAGAAGAGGATAACTGATGATTTTAGCGTTTACCATATATGGATATATATTATTGTAAAACTTCCCTAATATGTTAGAAAAGAGATCGCATCTGTAAATTCGATGGTACATACACAAAAATATAAAAATTCTGGATAACAAAGAAATTCAAAGATTAAGTACATTAGACGTCATTATGATTATATATAGCAGTACTGTTTTATTTATATGCTGTAACATAACACTTAATAGACAACAATACACTCCATATTTCGTTTCCTTATTTTTCTCCATACAAAGCTGTCCTATTTTCATTACATTCATAATTATAATCATCATTCTTTAAGATTGTTGTCATTACCGCACTTATTTCCGACATACAATATCTTTCTCTATGAATCGTTAGATAAATAACTACAATAGCAAATTTATTAAAACAAGTAAATATGTGGTATTAAGTAAATATCCCGGGTTCCCTTTTCCTTAACTGTCACTGATTACGAGTGGTTAAACAAAAATGATTTGCAAAATTTCACGCTTTTTGCATTTTAGCAATATCAATCTGACATTGTTCGGTGCAAAAACAAAGACATGAAAAACAATTGCGATCTTGCGATCTGGCGATTTCACGTAATAAATCGATGTTTCTTGCAGAAATATGAATGCTAATGTATCTTTTTTTTTTTGAAGTTTTTTTAAATAATTTGAGAATTGCATATGTGCCTTATATCATTAGGTCTAGATTTTGAAACCTAAATAACTATTCATTATGAGAATAACTTTGCAGTCGTGTAAAAGCGCATACACAATTACAATAACTTTTTAATTATTCAATAATCTTAATGTAGTACGTAATTATCGATTATTAGAAAACGGTGTTTATTACGATTTTTCCAACAAAAAAATCTTATCAAGTGTAAAATAACGCTTAAAAGGGTCTTCTCAATCAAAAAACAAGCATTATGCGCTTCAAAAAAGAGCTCTTTTTCACAATCCAGCTTATAACCGCGAGAAAATTTACGACCCTTCTTATGCTACGAAGTATTCTATTTGAATATACACGTCAAATATCAAACACACTATCCTTTCCCTCAATCGTTTCAACTGAAACGAACAATCCCTAGGAAAAAGAAAAAAACAGCAATTAAAAACTACATCTTTTTAGAGAGCTGACTTCGCAGGAAGTGATTTGCGAATAAGTCCCTCAATAAGTACTTATAAGTAAAAAAAAAAAGATAGATATCACGAACGATAAAGGTATGTGAAGATCGAATTAATGCATCGTGACAGTAATCTAATCTTCGACACTCTCTTAGATTCGAATATGCGCACATTTATTCATACGGCGCAAGTGTTTCTATTTAAAGTGAAAAGATGTGCCTCTAACAAATACACTTATACGATTATATTACGATTACATTAAAAGTTATTGCTTAGAAAAATATGGCGATAGTATGTAAAATTTGCAAAGTCGAGCGAATCTGCTATGAGCGCCTCAGTGCAGCACCTCACGCTCGTGTTAAAATTATCCCTGAAATATTTTAAATAAGTTTATTTTAATTCGTATATTTTAAAAAAAAGTGTATTAACTGATGAATATATTATCTCAACGAGACGTGTAGACATTAATGTTCAAAATACAAAACGTGCGTTACATCATGGCAAAGTTTGTTAGACAAAAAAGATAATAGAATTACCGATTAAAAATTAAGTTGTCTTCTCTCTTAATTTCGAATTCTTCGAATATTTTACAAACAAAAAAAAGTATCGAAATAAGATAAGCATTTTACTGTAATATAATTGGAAACTGATATCTAATCATAATTGTTCTAAGAGATACGAATTCTTTTTTAATTTCTCCGACAACAGAGAATGTAGAAAAATCATGGATGAGTCCTCCTATTTTCTAAGAGGAATTCGACGTCATACTTTGCGTGCGGACGTACGCACGCATACTTAACGCATAGGTGATATATGTACGTACAGATATATGCGAGCCATGTTTCACACGCAAGGATAACGGACGTGAGTATAATGCACGTCATTTAAGGGGATGCTAAAATCGTCTGTTTTATCGATTATTTTTTAAATAAGTATTTTTCTAATTGCCTTTATAGGCTTACAGACTTAAAAATCCTTCTCCCCAATGAAAATATGAGCGTTCATATGTAACTCAATAGTTCATATGTAACTCAAACCGATCGACTTTATGTCAAAAATAAAAAAAATGTTAAAAAATTACAGTTTTATTATCAGTTTCTGATGTCGATTCGCAATGATATTTATTTTATATATAAATTTTAAACTCGTACGTATAAAATAATCTTGGTTTCGACTAAGGATTACATGAACAAAAAATGTGTTCTTAGAATTAGGCTTAGATACCTAATATAAAATATTATAATTAATTAGAAAAAAATTGCATGCATGTGTGCATATTATGTAGCAGAGTATACTGATATGTCAATGACACGTAAAGTGTATGTGTTCTATTGAATTGATAATACAGACAGCTTTAGGATCTCCTTAACGCCATTATGTTAACACTTCATAGTTTTAAGTTTCATAAGAATGAAATATTATTTAACGAAATTGATGTAACTTCGAAGGTCTGGAAGAATAGAAACTTCTGCTCTATCAAATGCAATAGATCGCGTTATGCAATTCAATTTGTTCGTTTCCTCGCCAGATGATTTAACGTGATAAAGCGAACGTGAGTGTTGCACTCCAAGTGTTGCATTTCTTTAATCGTACGTAATATGTGTACGTACAACGTAACTGCCTTAAACTAAAATTATGAGTACATAATAAACAATAAGATGCCGAAAATTATAGGATATCGGCGTCATCCAATAGGTTGCCATGTATGTTTTCTTCGTACAAACATCTGACGCAAGTTTCACACGTAATAAAAGGATTGCACGAAGTGAGTCCACTTTATACAATGACGTGCGATGGATAATTAAAAGTCAGTCGCTGTTATAGTGTCCATGAGAATTTCTCTTCACGATTCAGACATTTGCAAGGCGAAAACAGAATGGTGTTTTTTTTTATGCAGAATATGTTGACAGAATCTGAAGAATACCTATAACACTATGCTTAGTATGAGATTCTTACACCATGTCTAATATGAAATGTATAATGAGAGAATAATTATGTGTGTATATATATATATATATATATATA
>NW_017259548.1:1871367-1889313 GCF_001594045.1 Atta colombica
TAATTCTAACTAAATTTCTAAGCTTACTGTATAGCTTAACACTAAAGGCAAGAAACAGAAAGTTCCACTAAAAGACATAATACACCTATATGAATCAAAAGAAAATTTAGTCATAAAATTTAAATATAAAATATAAATTCTGAAGCAAAATCTTGTCCATAAAAGCTTGGTTAATATGCAAATTAATTCTTCTGTTACAAATTAACGACGATGATGATAAATCTGACACAGTATGGCGTATATGCTCATTACTGAAACGCAAATTCATTTACGGAAACAAGTCATTAAGTATTCTATGGTAATATTCGATCGGGCTATGCATCAAATTGTTACTTGAAACATGTTTCGCACGAAGCAAGAGAGATGGGACAGAGGCAAGAGAAAAGAAGCAAACAGAAGGGAATGAGACTGCATATCGAAGGGACAGTGTTTTTCAGTGTTCTTATTTGTAAATTAATTTGCCGCAAGCTGAAGCGACCAGTTTTTGAGCGGCTATTTCATTGCACCACACCGCACGTCTGACACATCCGCCAATTTTGCGCGCAGATGCGCTCGCCTTTGTATGAAAAATTTTAATTATAGTAGAATAGCAGCTGATAATTCATTGTATACGGCGCGAAAAAAAGAATTTTAATATGGATTAAATTAATTCATGGTATTCCAAGATTAATTGTTTTACTCGTCATTAAGATTAAATATTTATCCACGTTAATTACTGCGATGTAATGATATTTGTTCAGGCAAGAACACATGATAGACAAAGTGTCGGCCGACTGTATCTTTTATGGAAAGTCCTTGGCAATATAGTATAATGCAACCACGCATATGTATGACATAATTTTAATTGTTTTTCATAAACGACACGTAACAGTCGGACACACAACATTTTATCGTGTGCTGTCGTGTGCTCTTGCCATTACGTTTTACAATATTAAGCATAAAAAAATGTCACGTATCTGATCTTTGAGCATTGAACAAGCAACGATTTGAATATACCTTAAAAATATCTTAGAAAGAGATATTTTTCTTCGCTTTCTTTGAGAAATAGAAAAATTTGAAAAATTTGTCGAAAAATTTAAGTATTACGTAATCGTAATCGATGATTGAAAAATGAATGTTTTACTATGCTCGATCATGCGTGGTTGTAAGTCTCGTATCTTCCAATAATATTCAATAACACATCTAAATCGAGAAAACAGCAAGGCAGCATATATATAATATATATAATATATATGAATAAGCAGAAAGCATTAAAATCACTATATCCATCATTAATTAATTCGATCAATGCATCGCCTGCTTGCGCAGCCACCGCTGTCATTCAGTGTTCGATTTTCCATACACAAAATTGGTCATCCGCCATCGTTATGGAGAATCCAGCGAATAAAACCGTTACTTATGATCGGATAGATTTTTTCGAAACGATTCGCTTGATGCCTGTCGCACTTACGGTCGTTTTTCTCTGCAGCGGCATCTTGTCATCGTTTTCGCAATGAATTTTAAAATGGACAGACACGTGAGGACGCGGTACATGAACTCGCCGGACAAGGAACGTCAGAAACGGTATGTCGCGGTCTTCTCATTCTCCGAGATTATGCTTGATTGAACTGCCTTGCGGGAGCTGCTTTACCATGCGTAACGTCAGGGTCCGTCGATTTCGTTTCGCCTGAAACGAAAATCCGAACGCGGCGATTGTATACAATTCAGCATTCGCTGAGGAAACGCGAGTGATCGTTTGAAAAATGAATGGGTTACGCTCTGCGATCTTGTTGTTCGATCCATGATCGTTCGATCTATTACCACAAAGATCTGTTATCGTGATGACGTCGAGTATTGTGAGATTGTTCGTAAAAAAGCGATAACTTTTCGTCCTTTCACGAAGGATCACGATCGGCGATTAAAAGCAAAGAACGAAAAACATCTGGAAACTTGCTGTGAAACCGATATAATAATTTTTCGCGAGTTTTTTTTTTAAGAATTTCTTGATTGAATGCGATTTATTCGAACCACTGAATATGTAGCAGCGTTGACTGCACATCTCGTGAAGATGTCCGAAATGTGGCAATGATTGATAGTCAGATTCAGTGCTCGTCCTGACAATCATTCTATCACTTTGGAGACGACACGATTTTCTTTGGATTCTACATGTTTTCCTCGTCGATTTACTTCATTGATTATTAATGGTCGATCTGAAAGCAGAAAAATTGGATGGTAAGCGATAGGCACACAATGTGATAATGAGTCGCTCATTTCCAAGATGTTTTAAACAATCGTATTTTACACATGTTCTAATTTCACCAGTCATAATAGTCATTTTTTTGATTAATAAGACATTAATGTCACTAAAAAATATCTATTTTATATATCAATAATAAATAATAAGTGTTCAAATAAAGAAGAATACATCTCATCCTCTTATTTTTCTCTATAATACTTTTCTTTTGTTAATTTGCATTGAAGTTTTAGATACATTTACTCGCATATTTGTCTTCAATATTTATTCCCAATTTAAATATAAAATAATTATTGTGACTAAATAATACCGCAATAACAATTGTTAGATGTTGAGATCATATCTACATCACGGGAATAATAATCTAAACAAATTGATTCTGTCTTATGCAATAAGATTTACGCAACGTGTCACGTGTAATTCTACGACGCATAGTTTCTGAGATTCAAAGAAGTAACGGAGTAGTTTATACATAATTTGCTTAAAAATGTAATAAAACCAATGCGATGTCGTATTAACGCGGACTCTTATCTACTCAGATACGTAATTCCACATCCTTCTATTAAAAATGTCATTATTTTCAAAATAGTAATAATTCCGATTTAATTATGATCTACAATTGCTTTTTAATTATTATCGCCAGTGTATAGGAAAAAAGAAATATAATTACCACAGCAGTGATTAAAGTATTAGCTGTAATGAAGGGATAAAAAATACAGACATATCTATTTATGCCATTTGAAATTCATAATAATACCGGATAAATCACGTTATTTTATTTGCTGCTGTCAACGTTTATGTAAATGCACAATTGCCAAACGACTTGACATGCAATGTAAAAACGCAACATTCAACTATGTTCAAGGATGTACTGGTTTTATGACATCATCAACGAAAATATCGCTTATTTGCATTCTTCTTTGCGATAACAGTTTATTATCGTATTTAATTTATTATATGCATTACACCTCAAGAATTTTCTCTTGTAGTTACACATTATCCGTCTATCAAAATTATCAAAAGTTTATAATATAAAAATAATATTTGCTATTTAGCAAGGTTATCATAAATTTGTTATCATTTAAGTTTTTATTAAAATAATCTAAGGAAATCGAGCCCAAGCCAATCGTTCAATATAAACAACAACGCGGCACTAACAACACTAACATAAAAAAAATTATCGAATGCCAGAAACCGCCGACTAAGAAATGAAACCTGGAGAGAAGTTAACGACCGCCATGTTGGCTTATCCTGCGGATATTAAATCTGGTAGCGGCACATTTCTCATTCGAGAAGTTTTCTCAGAGAGACGACCGACAAGAGAAAACTTACCGCGATGCTTTAAAGATTGTCAAGTCGCGAAGGGGAAGGAGGCGGACGAGGTTCACCGCCGTAAAACAAAATTCACTACGGAAAGATGGCAAGAGAGAAAAGAGTGGATGAGAAAGAGGAGAGGATTGAAGAAGCGACAAGGACGAGGAGGAGGAGTATATTATGTTCGCTAAAGCAATGTTACCAACTCGAGAACTGGCGAACTAGCCGACAGTAAAATCCATTTTATGTCTCCCTCGTAAAGCCAGTCAAATGAAACCCGGACTTAGTTTTCATACGTGCACCCAATGGCAGACCCGGTTTCCTGCCCGCTACGATAGCAGGTTGTAACAGACTTTTTCGAAAGTCTAGACGCATTGGTACCTAGATCGGGCATCTTTGTCGAATCAATCTTGGTG
This sequence comes from Atta colombica, assembly GCF_001594045.1. Classification (NCBI taxonomy): domain Eukaryota; kingdom Metazoa; phylum Arthropoda; class Insecta; order Hymenoptera; family Formicidae; genus Atta; species Atta colombica. The sequence continues at coordinate 1,875,331 of NW_017259548.1, forward strand.
AAACCTCGATCATTATGATTTCGATGGCATCGATTATCAATCTCGTTTTACTTTCAACATCGCTGCAAGTTATATGTCACCAGTTTCAAAAAATCTTTCTAAAAAAATTAATACAAACAAATCAAGAAGATTAATAAAATTAAGATACAAAATTATGGAAACACACACACTGGAAAATCAAGAAGTCAATCATTTTAATATTTGATACATGACGTATGGTATTTCAATTGAGTCTTTTATTTTAATTGATATACACGAAGCAATAATTTGTAAACAAAGAGCGGTACAAGATAGATACTAAAAAGCTTGACCAAGCAAAACATCGTTCGACACTAAAACCTGATTGCCTCGTAAAACACGTCTCGCAGACACACATCCCGAAAGAGTAGTGACGATAAAGACCCAGTACACATCTTAGAAGACCGACTTTAAAAAGATCTCTTTCGTTAGATACCACAAACTTTTTCTCAGAATCATTTTAATCGACTCTTTTGTTTGCCGATGTTGCAACTGTGTCTAAAAGATTCGTTAATAAAACGTGCTCCAACTTGAAGAAGAACACACGAAAAACGCAAAAATGGTTTCGACGAAAATATGATGACGCGGTATATATGATATATTATTGCGAAATAACCGGCTTTTATAACTTCGAGGAATCTACAAAACTTGTAAATCATCGAAAATTAAGTAATAGATATGCCAACAATACAAGGAAAATGATTTCAAAAGCAAAACATAGCAGACAGACATACAGCAGAGAATGTGATAAAAGCACTGAAAAGAAAAATAGTCTGGATTAAATAGTAATTCTGATAGAAAATGGACGAATCAGAATTTTCTGATTAAATCTAGAATTCTAGTTGAGATAACTAGAATTGTATTTGATATAATTATTTTGATAAAAATAAGAATTTTAGTAGATTTTATCCAAAAATATTATATCAATCAGAATTCCAATTATCTCAACTAGAAGTGTAATAAATTTAATCAGAAAATTCTGAGTCTATCTATTGTCAATCAGAAATTTTTTTAAGTGAAATGATAAGAGAAATCGAGTTCATTGATACGCGTGCGATGTATAGTCGTAGTCGTCCATCATTGTTACACGTATTTAACCAGTTGACGACGCTTGGAATATTATTTCCACTCGTAAAACGATCCCTCTAACGATCGACAGTTACTTTGATGCCGTTTCAGGGGCGAGACCGAGCGTTATGTCGTTCCTGGTCGTGTTGCAATACACATTCTTCTCGTCTCGCTTTAGAGCTCGTGAATTTGTGCCGGTACACGATTCGTCATCTCGTTTTCATGAGGCTTTAACCGTCCGCGCCTGGGTCTTTTTTTACGAGCGACTATTTCGTCAAAGTGCCAACCACTTTGTTAAGTACACGTATCTGTAACGGTGCGTTACGACGAACGCAGGATCTACTAGTGTTAAGTGGATGTGGACTTTCAAGAAATATTCGATGATCGATCGCAAATAACATGAAAGCCAATAGTTGCCTCAAATGACGTAATTTATCGTACAGTCTATACGTGAACGTCTTTACAATTACTTTATATATATAGTTTTTCAGGTATGACAATCACTGCGCATTATAAATGTAAAATTTTATACATGCAGTTTAAATTGCTAACGTATTTACCGACTCGTTATATATTTTTCTTTAAAAAAAACTGTGTACCTTTTATTATGTATCATTATGTATCATTATGCGTCATTGCTCAAGGAAAAATATAATATATTAACAAATGTATCTTGCAGTAATTGCACATATTTTAAGATATTAAAAAGTTTTATATCTGTAGATATAAAATTCTCATACCGAGAAAGTAAAAATACAACTACCTTCATTTCTCAAAAAAAAGAGTGACAATTTCATTTTTTTTAAGAGTGAATTTTCACTTTAAAGGAATGAAATCTCATTTGTAGAAGTGAGACTTCATTCCTTTGAAGTAAAATGCATTCTAAAACAAATGAAAATTATCACTCTTTTTTCAAGAAGTGAAATATTTTCATTTTTTTTCAAAGGTGATTGTATTTTTATTCTTTTGGAGTGAGATTTCATTGCAAGCTATTTAGAGTATAAGCTTATTTAAAGTTATATATCAAAATGTTTGTTAAGAACAAAAATATGCATGCAAATACGCAGCTTCTTCATATTATTAACATTTCATATTATTAATTTTTCATATTATTACATATAAATTAAATTTTCATATTATTAACATTAATAATTTTAATAATCATCACAATAATAATAAAATAATAATAATACAGTATTAAAAGAGAAAAAAAGAAAAGGAAGCAAACTAATGAGTCGGAGACTTTGGTTCATAATTTATATTTGCATTCTTTCCAAAAGACCCTTTCTTTTTGATCGACCATAGAATGTCTCATAAAAATATGATTTATAGCTATACCGCCTCACAATATCCTTAGCTGCGTAATCTACGTTACTTATGTTCCAATGATTTACATATATCTACGTTGTTCCCATTCAATGATTTCTGCATCCAAGTAATTCGACGAATCTTAATGGGGGATTAATTTGAAGCTTATTGATTAGACAATTTAAAAGATATATAATATAACGAGAAAAGACTTTTGATCCACCAATAACAGAATCGACAGAAATAAAATTTGAAAATCATTCCGCGTTCATTGACTGACTACGATTAATCATATTGATCAAATACTATCTATATAATAAGATATTTTTATTATATTTGTGTTTATTGTACAAAATGATTAATGAAAGATTAAAAATCATAAAAAATCATAAAAGTCACAACATATTTTGTATAAAAATTTTCAAGCTGTACACGACTTTTAACGTTAAGCTAATATTGAAAATATACGAACAAAAATTAGATTAGATATAGTTACGACAATATAAACTAAGATTGTTCATTTTAATCGAATTTTATAACTTTATAAAAACGGCTAATTGAATGGCTTATTAAGTTCTTTCTTAAATTCGCGAAGAGAAACCAGTCTGTGCACGTATCCGCATAGTCACGAAGAAAAGCTTTCATCGATAAAGGGTGAATAATCTAAGCAGATCCCAAGACGAACAGTGACTGCTCAAGAAGTCGTAAACATGGTCTAAGGAGGAGACATAGCCTGGCATATAACTAAAATGGAAACGATTGCGGCGGTTGCGAATGAGGTGGGTGGAAATTTATCATCTGCTAGTAAATGTGCTTCGCGGATTCTCATACCTCCACCCGTGCGCTATCACCCTTGACCAGGGTTTAGGTGGGCAGAGGGGAAAGACAGACCGTAAAATCACTGTGAAAATTTGAAATATCTATTCACTCTACGTTAAACTCAACTCATTCTATTCCGAATATTAATGAAAAAGCGATTGTTTTATCACACTTTTATTGAAAGTTTTTTTACATTTAATTAATATTTTTTAAACTGTAGTGTTTTTCGTTTTCTTTTAATGTTAATTACATCTGTCCCAATAAAACTTTTGCAGGTAATATAAATTTTATTAAATTCACACATATTATTGTATTTAAATAAATTAATTTGTCATTTTAAAAAATTTGCATCATACAATTACTAATTTGTTAAATTACATCGTTATCATACAACGCATGAAAAATCGCATTGACCGTTTCAAAATAAAGACATTTCCCATGCTTATAGGATTTGATAATTTTGCTAGAGGGACTGAATGACTCATTCATTCGCAAATACAGGAACTATCCTGTAAGTGTTGCGTAAAGAATTTGTTTATCGATCGCGATCTCTGATCGGTAAGAGGCGCGGCCACCTTCATTAACGAGATTCCCGCGAGACGCGTATCCCGGGTGGACCCCGGTGGCTTCGCTCACCAGAGTTAGGTGGGCAAGTACGTCGTATTTCATAGAAGCCTGGCTGTATTTTCGCGCGTATGACTTTAACTGTCGATGTGGACTTCGCTTGTATTTCTTCTCAAGTTTTACTGGCGCTAGGTCGACCGCTCCGAGCCGTAAACGTCAGTCTCCGCTAAAGTCCCGCATGCCGTGTTGCCAGAGTTCCTTCCTCAACCTTCCCGCTTAACCGTCGCCTTCTTCTTCTTCTTCTTCTTCTTCTTCTTCTTCTTCTTCTTCTTCTTCTTCTTTTCATTTTCTCTAACTCCTTTCGCTTTACCTTTGCCTTCGAGCAGTCGAGGTCTTCGGTGAGCATTATGTGAACTTATCCGATGATTCCTTAGCCGTTGGCATGATCGCTGAAGGACGTCACTCTTGACAAGTACACCGACCAGAAAGCTTACGAAAGATATCTACTATCTACATGGGAAGACAACGCCTGTTCCTTTTGTATACTTCAAGAAATAAAGTTTTGTTTGCGGATTATACGATACGAATTATGTCAGTCACATTTTGTCTTCTATCTGTTCTGACATCACGCTAAACTTGGTATATCGACCGGAATCGATTAGCTCTAGGACAGTTTGTGAACAGCATATCGACACTGGTTAGTTTTTTTCTCTGAAAGAAAAGGAAAATTTTGCGTGTAACCGGTCATTAACTACGATACGTTTGTGAGAAAGTCGTCCAAAAGTTTCATCTAGGCCGCATAAGTTATGTACGTTCGACGACCACTGTAGTTTTCGAAATAGATGATTCGTTTTCGCGAAGATGAGTGACACGACCGGACGAGGAGGTTTTAAGGTCGACCGGAAGACGCCGGTACTCGTCTCAGGGCTTCATTAAGGATGCAATATGGTGGACTTTTTGTTCAGCAAGCGAAGGGAACGGAGTTCTGTGCGCGAGCGCACAGCCGGTCGCTTTTAAAAAAGTTACGACGAGGTTTATGGAGGTTTAATTGTAGCCCGCGATTGTGGTTAGAAAGTAGTAAAACTCCTTTTGCCAGCGATGCCGGGTCTGTTACACTACTTAACGCTCCCCGATTCTTGGTTACGTATGAGAAAGACGATGATGAGAAAGAGAAGCGGCCGCGGTTCGTATCGGATCTCTTCGGCGCTACTAATTATTGCTTTGTCTCGGGAATTGCGGCTCTGTCCTCAGAAAATAAGGCTTGATGGGACAGTCATCCTATTAAGGTCAAAGATATTTGTCTCATTAATTGGATCGTTGGCTAATCGCTATCAATAATTTCAGCGCATCATGGTGTCAGATGCGCTTAATGAGACGACTGTGTGCCAAATGTAACAGTAATTATAACTGGAATATATTATAGCAGGTGCGATGTCGAAACATATGAACTCAGCAAGTGTAATTTCATTAATTTCGCAAAAATATTCTTATGTAGGTAAGAACTGTAATATTTTACCTTTTAAAAGAGACATTTTTCAAAGGCAATCATAAATTTACTTATTTTTTAATAAAATAATATTTATATAATCAATAATTTATCAATCACTGATTAACAAACTTAACTATATAAAATTTTATCACTGAGCTTTCATGGAAATTTCGATACAAGTAAAAGAAAACAACAAATGACAAAGAAAATATTAAATATTGTAGTAAATCTTATTGTAACAATTATAATATTTTTTCAAAATTTTATGTACTATACATGTGATATATATTTTATATTTATTTTAGATAAAGTAACCGGATTTTATATGTACCTAGTAAGTTAAACTTTGTCATTTTTTTGTAATTTTGTACTGAGTTTGAAAAATAAAAATTAATGGTTACATTCAAAAGAAGAAATATTTCTGAAAATTGATAAAAAATTTGAAATAAGATCTTAAAAAAGTAGCATTCCGCAAGTACTAGGTATATATATCCCATATGACCTAAGTATAAATATGTTTCTCTTTTCCATAAAAAAATGTTAGAAAAATGAAAACTGAAGGGTTTCTTCTATTTAGTAATATAAGTTGATACAAATGTTGTTTTATCTTTTTTTGCATTCTATAATAAAAATAGAAAAATATTTGTGTCGACTTATGTCATTAAATAGAAAGCCCAAAGTAATCTAATATCTATAAGACTATAAGCTCATTAATATATTGATATATTAATTGACATATAAAAATACACAAAGAATATTTTTCCAAACAAAGGACTTATTTATTTATTTATTTATTTACTTATATATTTATTTTCATGATATTTAGCAGATGAATTCATGAGCTGAAATAACAAAAAATAAGTACCGAAAGAATAAAAAAAAATCATATTTATGTGAGCATGGTATTGCTTAAATTAGCCATGTTGATTTTACAAATAGTTCCCTCTCTTTGATATATTATAAATAAAACAAAAATATGTAATGTAAACAATAATATATAATAATTGTGACAAAAATATAAACAAATAAAAACAAATATAAACAATACAATAACATGAACTATTAAAATTAATAACTATCTTTTAGTGATTTTAGGAAGCAATTATTATTACATCACGACAACGGCATTCTGTGTTTTATTTTACCGAAAACAGAATAAATAAATTGATGCAATCTAATTAAACGGATAATCTGCACGAGTTATTACTACTATTTTTTTAATCAGTCATATGATTATCTAAAAAAAATAGAGAATAGAGAATTTTGAATACACATCCATATTGGATCCGATTATTTTATGCAAAAGAGTATATGGTACACATGTATACATTACATAAAAATATCATATAAGAAAAGTAAATTTAATAATATATAAGTGTATACAAATTTTATTTATTCGATACACAAAATATCTGAAAAAAAAAACGATATTTTAAAAAATCTATGAGACATCACTATATATAATTTGAGTAAAAATTATGTAAAAATAAAGAAATAAAAAATTTAATGAGAGCAACAATGTGATTATGTAAGTCATCAGAAACACGCAATATGATTAATTAGCCTTTGGCTAATTAATACTAGGGTTTGGTTATCCAAAGCAATTAATTGAAAATAATATTGTGATTTTATCCGGCAATTATAATTAACTTACTAAAAACTTACTTACTAAAAATAGATGTGTGAGAATTTAAGTTAGATTGTTGACATTCCGCTATTTCGATTTCATTCTAACATCTGTCACATAAACTTTGGTAGTTTATTGTACCCAGAGCAAAATAAGCAGAAGAGTGCGCCTCACTTACGGCTTTGCGGCAATGGGAAACGTAGAAAGGGCTTTAAGGAGAATAAGAAAGCAGCGACGATGATGACAAGGTAGAAGGAGAAGCATCGTAAAAAAAATATCCATCGAGCTGTAAAGAGAACCGCGTTTACGACCGTCGTTAAGGTCACTCTGAGCAACCTGTCTGATTACATTGATGCTGCTTACTGCAAAAGCGGGACTAATTCTTTCAACGATTCGCGGAACGCTTGCTGCAACTATTAGAAGTTATCACGAATCCTTTATCGTATATGTGACATTAAATCTGCGATGATCGATTTTTTTGCGCCGATAAGTCGAGAAACGAGTATTATATATTATCGTATGTAATGGCTCTAATGAGTCCGCCGCACGCAAAGATTACCGAGAATATTTCGCTGAATCGATTCACACTACAATCTAAAATAAAAATATCAAGAAAAATTATGTATCACACGAATATATTACGTGATTATATTTTCTCATATACAAAAAGAAACATCGAAATACGACATTATATCTATTGCGCTATAATTTGTGTTGCGAAAATTTTCAAAAATATATAACGATAATAATCAAGAAGACCAATAGAATCATAGAAAACCAATAGAAGTCCGGGCTTCTCGCATAAAAAAAAAGAGATATATGTATATATATATGTGTGTGTGTGTGTGTGTGTGTGTGTGTGTGTGTGTGTGTGTGTGTGTGTGTGTGTGCGTGCGTGCGTGCGTGCGCGCGCGCGCGTGCATTTACATTATACAAACAAGCAAAGAATGCGTGATTGATAATCGGATTTCACTGTTCAGGCTAGTGCAGAATCAATGCGGAGAGCGAGTGATCATGAAGAAACCGACTCATTTTTAACAGCCTTAATCACGAGCAATCAGTATTCGAGATAGCCGACAAACCTTGCCGATATTTTAATTACCGCTTCAATTTTCATATCGCGGGTATCGCCGTGTGCTGTTTAGCGAGCCGTAATGTTGATGCGCCCTTGACGCCCGGATTGCATGCATTCGATCTGGATTTCCCTCTCCTCTGTCTGTTTTATATATACATATATACACATACTCAATCGTATCACTATTAAATAATTCATATGATAAGAGCAACTGATTATTGCATCACAAAAATCTTTCAGAGTTTTAGACACGAATGATCATCAACGATTTTTATCAATATCATGAATGCTTAAATATAACTGCTACCAGAAGATTGAGATGTTTGCATAAATGAATAGTATGATGAAACATGCATCATGATAAAAACAAAGATATTGTTTGAGGAAATATATCTGTACAAATATAATTATATATTATATACGAAGAAGTATCTTCATTTTTTCTCAATTTAGACATATATGGACATATACATGTATAGTATCATACACAGAAAAATACATATGCAAGTAATAATTACTTGTTTCAAATATTTAAAAAATTCATATATCTGCAAATCTATCACAAATAAATTTATCAAAAGCATCAAAATATATTTTGAGTCTTAGTAAGTTTAATTCACACAGTTTAATTCATTTTTAATCACAAGTTTACTTCAATTTGATTATTAAATTAAGACAATTCGATTTGCTTGTTGTATAAAGCTTATTCGAGCAATATATATATAATTATAATATTCTTCACAAGAAAATAAATTCTTGTTTTGAGTGTATAATAATGATTTTCTAAAATTTTCTAAAATAAAACTAATTATTTAGAAGAAAATATTTAAGATAATCGTAACTTAAAAAGAAGAAAGTAAATTGATTCATCATTTTTTTTAGAAACAGAATGATTTCTTAGAAATAGAATATTTGTCTATGTATAAGAATTATCGATATTGGTTGTTTAAATAGCCGGAAGTGATTAGAGTATTCGAAAAACCATAAATGTAAATCATAAATTGTAAACCATAAATAAATACCTACTAATATTAATCTAAACAGAAGAATGTCAATATTAACATTTTAATGACATTATTTTGTATGATAATATTTTATGATTCCTTTTCAACTTTATAATGATCACTATCTCACTCCCTTGTATTTCTATGCTATATCGTGTGTTATTTCGTGACTATATTAGCACGCCACTTTCTTTGTCAACTCTTTGTTAAAAGAAGAAAAGGAACATCCTGTTGTGACGTATCTTATTGTTAGTTCGAAGAATACCTTTTAATTAAATTTATTCTTCTTTTCTTTTATATCATTGTATATTTTTTATAGAATTTTGTCGAGCACAGATGTGAGAAAATCGTGTACAACTGAGAATTTTTAACTCTTTTTTAAATAAAACATCACTATCATTTATAAATAACACAAGATTGTCTCTTTTCAGGGACAATCTTGTGTTATTTATTTTGAATTTTAAGAAAGTAATACAAAATTTAAAAGTAATATATCATTTTTAAAATCTAAAACAATTTTTTTATTTATTTAGTAATTAATTTATAATTAATTTTTAATTTTTTTTATTTAGTAAATGTAAAGGTAAAAAAAGATTTAAATTAATTAATGTAATTCTACAGATTTATGTAATAAAAAACAATAATTTAAATGTACGGAAACTCACGATTTTTCAATTTAAAATTCATTTCTTGGATGTATAAATTTTGTGATTAATCATTTAATAAATATATGTACACACACATGCATTCATTCGAAGTTTATCTAAATATGGAAACTACGCGAAATACGAGAATTCCTAGAATGTATCAGCAATTAATCAAGACTTGCTGCAATCTTCTTGAGGCGCCAGCAAATATATGAGAACGAATTAAATGTAAATACCGTAGACAGCTTATCTTTAAGGCAACACGCGTAATCCCAGATAGCCAACTGGCGTCGGATTTGAGTCCTGCTTTCTCATATATAGCAAAAGTTGTTTTCTTCAAATTGCCTAGTAAGAACGATAACCGAGTATCGCCGTGAACAAGCATGGGATGGAGAAAACTGACAACCAACACTCGTAAATTCGATTCTTTAGTGTCGCCAGCATTTAAGCTGCAGCTGGAAAGGAGAAACAATCGACGCATCGGTGACTTTGAATTTCCGCACGCTCTATGCGGTTGTTTTGAAGATATTCGCAAACTTGATACTAATAAAGATTTCTTGGAAAAAAATGTAATATAAAAGTCACTATATAATTTGCCGTTTATTCTAAAGATGTAAATTAATACAATTTGGCGGCCTCAATGCTTCTCATAATCTTTCAAAATCAGTTGCTAATGATACTGATTACAATTCTTCAACAGATGAATTTGATCTTTGATAGTATTATGCAACGATTATATTAGCACGACGAATAAAAAAATAATTGCTTTTGATAATTACAGATGCTAAAAGTCAAGAATTTAAGGGAAATAAAAAAATGTCATATGATAAAGAAAGAGATGAAGCAATGGACAGATGAGCAGCCCTTTGTCCAATGTCCTTGACTCTTTACTTAATATCGCAGTCTGCTTAACTCTCGGAAGGAAGAAAATTTTATAGCTTAGAATCTGTTTTATGTGCACCGAATTTCCCATTACGACTCTGTCCCTCCCTCCCTCTTTCTCTCTCTTTCTCTCGATATCTCTCATGATCCAAACAAAGAAAAAGCACCAAGAATAATGGAGAGATCACGATTTATGTTCTAAAAACCGAAAATTAATCTTTTTCCACACACTTAATATTTATAACAAATTCGATTTCATCAGACGCCTTGCATACTGACAAATAATAAGAGGATTTCTCAGTATCCAAATATTTAATACTAAATCAACTGATTATGTCTATAACTGATTATGTCTATATAATAAATTTTTATCAAAAGTCCAAAAAATAAGATAAAAATAGACTTACCAACATGTAGAAGATTTAGTAGAAAGATCAATAGGAGGATCAGGAAGAGGTTCGGTAAGAGAATCAGTAGAAGGCCCAGCAGAAAAATCAATAAAAGGATCAAAAGATTTAACAGATACTTCAGAAGGAGATTTAAGTGTTTCAAGAGACATATTTGTTGTTGTCATTGATGAGAAATTAGAGGACCAAACTGGAAAATTTTGGGATGGGTATTCCAAATTCAGAAGTGGATACTGTGATTTTGTTTCATCAAGCTGTTCCTTGTATGGTGTGTGCAAGATCTGTGTTGGCGGGACATAACAACATGTCGACGCCTGCTGGAATGTCATGAATGACATTGGTTCTTCTTCATAAATGACTGAAAAAGAAGAAAAAAAGAATAATTTTATTCACTGTTGCATTAGTAATTTTATTTATTACAACGATAAAAATAATTAAAATAAATGCAAACATATATTCTAAACAGTAATTACTTCGCAACTTAAATTTTCAAGAAATAACTACAATTGGCCTAATTCAGAAAAATTTAGTTCACAAAATCTTTTTAAATTTGTGACTGTTCGTTCCTTATCAGTTTAATTAATATAATAACAATATAGTATCTATATGTCATTTCACAAAAAAATGTCATGTAAAAGATAGAAGCTTACTTTTTACTTGTGTCAATACTTTCCGACTATTTTATTATTTCGTAATATAAAAATACAACGAAATATCTCGTTAATTGTTTACAATAGCTGGGTTCAGTTAAATTTGAAAAGCAATTCTACAATTTTAAGATCTTGATTACAGTATTCAATAAATAATCATCTAAAGATTATCGGCAATGTGATGAATCAATCCAATGGACGTACGCAGGATTTCAGTCAGAGGAGAGGGCAAAAATTTATCTTCACATAAAACTTATTAAAATATACTTATGTTAAAGCTAGTCTTCGAAGGCTTTAGCGAATTTCAGTTTTCTTCTTCCAACTTCTTTCTTTTCGTAAGCATAGTTTAACATATATAACTAGTTCATTGAGGCGATTTTCCAACATTGTTAACTACATTCAGATTTTCATTCTTCGCAATCTACTAAAAAATCTTTTAATGATGTTCGTTGTGCACGATTGGGCTAAGGAAAGATATACTGAGAAGAAAGTTTAACCTTCTTTTAACACCTCTGCTAACCCTGATTCTTTAAGTTCCTCTTTCTTAATTCGTTTTTATCCCTCAAAAGAAAGTGGTGGTACTGCAGTTCATTGTAAAAATTATTATGATCAGAAAGACTGTGCTTTTTTTAAATCTTCTAATATTATATCCAACATATAAGAATGTAATGCTAACAATGACATATATAATAAAAGAATGTAATGCTAACAATGATAAAGTAAATTCTCGTCAAGTAATCGCTATTTTAATGAAGATAATAAAGAATCTAGAAATTATATCAGTGATCTTTTTTTAGTTCCTTAATAGATCTAAATGTATAAATAAATTATATTAAATAATTTTACAAATAATTTTACAGTTATGTGCGAAACTGCTTTATATGATGAACGCAGTCATTGATTTTCATAATTATTTCTTCTTGATAAAATTTGGGGGGAGGCATGTATCCTACTCCCCCTCCTGCGTAGTCCATAATCCAATACACGCTTCATAGAATTTAATTTTCAGTTTAAAATGAATCAAATTTTTAAACCGTTTTGCACAATGTATGAATTTCTCAATCATTAAGAGAAAGAAACGATTTATTACACAGCTTCGCTCAACTATTGCCTTTTGTGTTTTCATTGCTTAATTGATGGAATATAAATTTAATTGTCATCATTCCTGCTGGAAATAATAAATACATTCATTCTCTTTTTTCTTTTTCAAACTTCCTTTGTAACAATGTTAAAAGCATCACAAGTGACTTAAATTAGTTGCTTCTTTAAGCTGTCGGGACAGACCTCTAATACCTATTAAACTAAATCAAACAATATCGCGTATTTACGTGAATTCTGAAGGTGATTCATATTTATCTACTATATACTGCAAGGATGATACCAATTGAGACATTTCAAAGTTAATCTAACGATATTTACTATTTCAAAATCAATTCAAAAAAGGTTAAAAAAGAGATTAAAGAAAGAGATGATTTAGGTTTACAGACTTTGAAAGAAAAATATCGTAAATCTACAACATTATATGTTTTTATCCTTTAATTTGAGACATAAATTTTGTATGATTTAGACGTAAATTACACGTCCAGTTACTTAATTGCGGCAGGCTCTTGCTCCGCGTGCATACTGATTACGAGGGTACTTGAAAATTACGGTGAATTATGCGTAAGATTACAAGATTTATTATACACTGAAGATTATGAAACAATTTCAATTCACAATTTCAATTCAAAGCAAGTATGCTCTCTTAAATCCAAGAATTGTCTATTTCATTTGTTACAAGTGATATTGTTTCGATTGCGGGAATATTCTTGCCGATCTTTTTAGACAGGTTTGTAATCTATCACATGTCATAATTTTGAATAATATTTGCATATTTATCTTATATTTTATCTTATATTTTTTTATTTATTTATCTTATATTTAGCCTCTCTTTACAAAAAGTTCAATGCTTTTGATACTAAAAGCACTAATAAGTTTTATGGCATATCAGTAATTTCATCTATTATTAATTCTTGAAGCAAATAATCGCAGTTAAAATTTACATCATCGTAAACTTCGGATCGAGAAATTACTTTATATAATTTCAATTATACCTGTCCATTTAATGCGTAATTTTATAATTTTATATTTATCACTAAATATAGTGACATGTACTTATAAAATTTGTGAACGTTTTTGATCATCATTTTAGAAATTCATAAGTATAACTTTCGCACTTATATGAAAAAAACACAGTAATAAACATAATTTTAAACAATATTTAAAAAATTAATATTATCTGAACCAAATAGAACAAAATACTGAAGTATAAATACATCCTTTACAATTCTTACTTTCGTCTTCGTTTTTAATAAAAAAGAACGTTAAAATATGTATGAAATATGTATATACATATATATGTCACATATATTTTAACATATATATA
>NW_017259548.1:1889413-1925215 GCF_001594045.1 Atta colombica
GCAACGATCATGCTTGGGGCAACAATTTTCTTAACAGTCTTGATGTTTTGCATCAAATGCACGTCCGAAACATTATCGGCCAGTCCAATATTTATGTTGTACACCCCAGGCAAGCGGTCAGTTGCGGTTATCAACAAACTGCAACTTGCGCCCGCGCAGAAAGAGTATTCTCAAGATTTATTACGGGTCTCCGTTCTTTACGTACCTTCATTCCCATCAAGGACTGCGTCGGCCGCAAGAAAGAAACTTTTCAAGACATGGATGATATCTGCGCAGATATCCGTGCAGTTATCAACATATAGAAATGATAACTCGATATCGGGCGAAGTACATTATAAAAGGTTTATTTATTAAGGAGACATAAGGAATAAAAATTGGACTTCAAATCTTGATAATAGCAAAAAAAAAATGTTTATCAAAAAACGTAATGTGAATTTATCAATTACTAAAAAAATGTAATTTTTTTCTATTGGGTCGTCTGGAAAATTCGTGCCGATTTTGAAGGAAAATTGAAACGCAGAAGATTTAAATTTTAGTACATTTATTAAATTTAAATCTTTTGCGGCACGAACTTTCCGGACAACCCAATATAATTGTTTCTTCTTTCTTGCATTAACCTTCTTGCTTCCTAGCCACAATCATTTAGATACTTAGGCCGTGTTCCGATATGCATTACCAGTACTGAAAATCTATAGTTCACGTAACGTATACTGTAGATTTTCAGTACTACCAGTGTATATTGCAACACGCCTCAGTAATTTTTGTAATAAGAAGATAGAGAGAGATAAGAGAAAAATAGAATAATTTATATTATTTACGTAGTTTTCAGTAGAGAAAGCTTAGAATTTTTATAAATTCTCTATATAAATTTTCCATATAAATACTCATCAATAAAAAATATGAATCATTATATCGATATATTGCCCATACTTTTGCGAGTGAATATTGTTTTAAAAATGATAAGAATTGAGTAACACTTAATCAGGTATACTTATATAAGATTGCATTCGCATAGATTTATAAAAAGTTTCTTGCGAAAATAACCGTTTGATATTGTCAATTACAGATATTAACGTTTTCTTTGATATGTGGAAATCGTGAGACTAGAGAAGGCGCAGTTGGTGACCTTTCGGACACGACGCTACTCGATATAAGAATGATTTATTCCAGATGCAATCAGGAAGATGAATCCAAGCAACATAGAGAGTACTCGTAAGCCAGCCGTAAAAATATTGCTTGCCTCGTAAATTACATCCAACAGCATAGCCTTGCGTACATGCTCGTTTCGCCCGATCCTTTCGCCGTGAGAGATGTCCGCAATCACATATTTTTTAACACCGCATTCTCACTTGAACGAAATCACGTTCGAGATTTTTATATTTTTACGAAGTTTATAATACTACTTTCTACAAAGTAAGAGATTAGAAAAAGATTCACAAAATTGCATCGATTATTAAGCCAAACCTGCTGTGTAATGATGGTAGTAAAAAAACAATTTAACAAAAAATAACTTATTGATGATATCACAATAGCACGAAAACATACTAATGTAAAGTTAACATTATATATGATATATAGAAGGTAACTTTAATATGATAGATATTAAGGGTAACAGAATATTAACGGATCAAACGTGCTCAGAAATAGGATTCGCAGCTGCGTGTTCGCTGACTTACTTAATCGCCATAACTTCCGGTTGCCTTAGAATTACGTGACGTCACCTACATTCGTTACGGATTGAAATGATGCCAAATATAAAGCTCGGAAAACTGGAAGTGCAATTTACTTTTCATTTTTATTGCTCATCGATGTTGTTGGGTATTAAAATCAGGTCTGTGCTTCAAATAGGTATAAAAATGTAGATCAACTACAGCGGTTCCAACAAAAGTAAATTATTATACTTAAATCAGAGCGCAATGTGAGAATAACGTGTATGAAATAAAATTTATTTACATATCTTAAAATGATATTTTTATCTCTTTCTTTTTCAAATTCATTTCTCAGTGTCCTCGATTCATGGAGCAAATAAACTAATAAAAAATCTTATACTCTCCAACATTACTTTTACAAATAAACGATTTCTGTATATATTGACTTTCTATATGCATATCGTCTGTTTACTTGCTGCTTTTTTACTGTAATATCTCCAATGATATATCATTTTTAATATTCTTTCTTTATTTTTTAACTCTGTAATTTATCAACAACGAAATTATACGTATATCAGTTTACGGAGCATACATGGATTTTTTTTGCATTGAGATTACCGATTTTCTCGATGGCGATATTACAATATTATCCTTCTTGATGAAGCCATCTGATGCATACAGTGAATTTGCGTATGTGTGCAAAACTATACATGAGTAATTCATTAAAATACATACATAAATTGTAAAGAGAATATACCATCCAGACTAAAATAGTTATAGAACTCTCACAAATTGTACTGTTCCGGCTGCTGTATTAATTGCTACAGAACAATTAAAATTAATTAGTAACAAATTATAGATCCTTAAGGGAAATAGCAATGAATACGTGAAGGCTCTCACATAAATTTTTCAAATCAATTTACGATAATAAAGTAAAAAATATAGGGAATAATTTTCATATTATTTAATATAAAAAATTAACATATTTTTCTGTTTAATATTTAAATGCTGCTTATAAAATCAAAAAGATATGTTCCGCGTATTGAAAATTGTAAGTCTCAAATATAAAAAGAGATGTTAAATTAAAAGAGTATTCAGAAAAAGAATCAAGAAAACTCCATACTAATTTTAGTGGAAAATTAAGTCCCAGTGAAATGTTAGTTAGTTTTCGCGTATAAATGGTGAATAAAAGCTATCATAGTTTTAGAACTGTGATATAAAACATTTTTTATCATATAAGTTATATTATAAGTTATATTATGTGAAAACTAACTCATTTCGTCGGAATTCAATTTTTAATATATAATTGTCGTACGATCCTTTATCATTATAAAAATCATCACATATAAACATTGAAAAAAGAACTGTTTAAAAATGGAGACAAGAACAAAACATTTTAATATCTTAAAATTAAACACTCTTCTTTTTTTCAGTAAATACAAATCAATTCTTATATCATTTTTTTTTCAATATAGTTTTTTCAATATAGTAAATTAAAAAGATATTGCTAATTATTTAAAACATTATATGCAAAATAATTTCTAGATCGAAGAAGAGTAAAAAAAAGATATTAAGATGCAAAGGAATAAACAAGCAGAAAGGAATAAACGAGGAGGAGTCAGCATCTTGAACGGCATCTACAACCCCCTTATATGTGTTGAAAGTAAACGGCCAAGCGTGATGCAAAAGTTATAATATTACTCGAAAGTCTTTCAAAGTTGAGGCAGTTCGAACGGTCAGTTTTACGACGGAGCACTGACGTCGCACAATACTGGTCCTAGTGGTTTTACATATCGTAAAGTGCGTGCACGCGCGAGCTAAGGAGCGCATATAAATCGGCTTGCCTGCTGTTATGTCTCCCGCGTGCAAAGGGCCGTTTACCATTTTATGCTCTCGGAACCTTTAAGTCCACAATTCCGGTCCCTCTCTCTTCTTTTTTACTCTTGACCACCCGAGTTCCGATTTTAAGTTCTTTTTCAGAAAAACATGAGAGAATAAAAGTCAAAAAGTCATAATTAAAATGCGTATTCTTGTAAGAATTTATAAAAGAATTGATGACAAAAATATTTTACAATATAAGAAAATAAAAAATATTTTTTATCGTATTTTTCATTAAAACGCTAAGTTTCTTCTAAATGAGAAATAAACGACGTGTAAATCTCACGTTAAACGGCTGTTAATTTGAATAAGTTGACCATGAAATGCATGTTATTAAATATCTAGAGATCGTATTTGAATTTAAAAACTAATTAAATTGAAAGCAATAAGTATGTGAATGTATGTATGCGTTTAATGAGAGCATGTAGCTCATTTTCACATCAAGAAAAACTGAATTGCATTAATTGAGATAGAAATGTATGAGTCTGTGCTTGATATAAATAAATTATTTATCACGATATATATGATAATGCCGAATAACATACGCAAATTACGCATATTAGACACATGCTTGTTATAGAGTGAGTATTATCTACCTTTGAAGAAACGCGATATTCGTACGATACATCAAAGCTCTACTCTGAACGTGACTCTTCAAGGAGCATGAGATCATTATTTAATTCGCATTACTCGATGAACTCGTGAGATTCACGTTGCGTGCACGTGCGTATTATACACAGTGTAACGAATTCGCGACTTATATTAATCTTATACAAGTATTGATATATATTTTATATTTTACAATATAGGATAATCCATGTAAAGTGTTACAAACTTTTGTCTGAAGCTCTTTTTAATTTGACATCTTTCAGAGATAATAACATGTAACACTTTATATGGGCCACCCTGTAAAATCATATGAATATTGCACATATGTATTTAAAATATAAATTAAACAAAATTTATATTTAAAATTTAATTACAAAGAGCCATATACTCAAAAAAATGGCAGTGCGAATTTAATACCATGCAATGTCTATATAATTTCCACTATGTGGATGTTAATATTAACATTATGATGATGTTGATATAATCACCAAAGATTGAAATTCATCACATTAATGTTAATATTAATATCAACATGAGAATTATGTAAACATATAAATGTTAAATCCACATCAAGGATGTTAAAAATTCATTTTTTTAGAGTATATGTTAATCTCGAAAATTACAATGACACCTTAATTAAGCTTCATTTTGCAAATTAAAAAAGCAAGAACAAAACAAACTTTATATATTTAATTGTAAACAAATACAATTGAAAGAAAACGGCTTTGTATATAAATACGTTACAGTTTCGAAAGCACTGTCTAAAAAGAGCTTTACACATAATACACGTTCTTGCATTTGTGTGTGCATTGTGTGTAAACGCACGATCGTTCTTTGATCAACAAAATGGCTTCAACTTGAAATGAAGTTCTGGATAATTTGTCTCTTGAGAAAATTTGCTTTAAATAAAGTTAACATTTAAAAAAAAAGTAATTAAGAGTTTTCTTAAAAAAATTTGAGGCAATTTAAAATGTAATAGGTATGTGTAAAAGGTTAATTCAAAATAATCTAACAAAGTAAGATATTTCAAGGCTGATTTTAATATAATCTTAGAACAACCGAAGATCTTGTTATTTCATACAATTTTTTAAAGTGCTTTTAAGTTTTAAAAGCTAAGTTGACATAAAGTTTACCCGCGAATACAATACGCGATACTGCCATTAGAGAAACGCGGGAATGTTACATTTTCTCATAAGAGCTATACAGGTAGAATAAGACACAGTATTATAAGATTTTTATTCATTCACGTTTTAACGAAATAATTTTTTGATGCCAAGTTTCCTTATAAATAATGCCTGATCTACATCGCATGCAGAACACAGATTGCAAATGAAACATATACCGGATTATAATAAGTCACAGATCGCAATAGAACGCGAAAATTGAAGTTCACCCAACTTCCTGCAACCTATTATAATTAAAATATGTTAGGTTAGTTTCTAGCCTTGCAATCTGCACTCGATTCGCGTTCTTATGTAGATCGGGCTTAAAGGGAGCTTGTGCCTTAATTTAACAAAATTTAAACAAATTCATGATTTTACAATTATATTATTATCTTAAGAAAAACTCAATTATTATCTCTTAAAGAAAAAAAACTTCAAAATAATTCAAATATATTATTTTTTATAATTTTTCTTTAATTTAATTTGGAGGTTCTTTAATTCTTTTCAGTCTTTTCTTAAATAATTTTTAGAATTATAATTATTTTGAACAAAAGTTTAAAATGCTCAAATTTACCTTTTAGATTTTCTCTAATAAGTTTTAAGTTTTTTAAGGTATTTTAAAGAAAGAGAGAGAGAGAGAGAGAGAGAGAGAGAGAGAGAGAGAGAGAGAGAGAGAGAGAGAGAGTAACTTTTTTCCCAAGAGCGGTACGCGCGACATACATTAAGCAATCTTAAATTTTAATAGATGCGAATTAAGCAAAAGTACTTTCAAATTGAATTCCATTGAATGTGATCGAACGACTTCGTGCAATTCGTATGTACATAGCTCGCGTCGCCGAGCGAGCAGTCGCTTGCTTAGATAAGATAAGCGGTGCGCTTGTGCCGCTCGAACTACATACATAGTAGTCGCTAATGTCAAGGAAAACCGAGTCACGCCTCGCGCATATCGCTCACCATTGCATCGCATATTGAGACGCTCGTAGATTAGTGTTAGTGCACGTGTCATACCACCTCCTTCGTCGCGTTACAAGTGCAACGCAAACTAATGCCTCATCCTGCCTCCCGTCCCTCTTCCTCCTTCCTATCTTTCTCTGCGTTCAGCTTGCGGTTATGCAAGCTGAACAGCATGCATTGCCAATTTTCTCGACCGGATTGCCCGTAGACTCTCGGCCTCATCTTCTCTCTCAATCCCCCTTCCTACAACTCCCATCGTGTCATTCTTTAATAAAAAGACAATCTTCTTTCTTGTGCATCGTATGTATTATAAGTTACACATATTAACTCGTATGTGCAGAAACTGCAACCTTTCCTGTTGTTTTACTTCCGCTTGGCTTCTCTTATATTCTTTTCATACTACTCCTTCCTGTACTCAGACCACGAATCTACCGTCTTTTTTCTCTTTTCTTTCGGGCCTCCTCAGGTTCCTCTTTTCTTTTTTTGCCATGCACCTCTCAAATCTTTTTGCTAATTCGCGTGGCTTCTGTCTTTCCGTATACCTCTCGAAATCTTACTTGCACGCAGACATGCAATACAGGGCCGTATGAATCCGCAACCGCTACTCATGTCACGTCAGCGAATCGACATAGAAATCAGCGGATTTCTTTTGTCATGCGGCTAACGCACTTATTTTATTGCGTGCCGCTCCGTCAAGATTTCACGCCGCGTAAACGGAAAGATAATACGTACACGGAAAGAATTTTCTATTAGAATTAATCCTGAAAATCACGTGGTAATCGTAGTATAACATGATTATATATGTCGAAGAATTTTATATGATTCTCTCAGATTTATTAATATTTCCACAATAAATATTGAAAATGTGTGTTGAATAAATTTTACTAAAAAATATGATAAAATTTTAGTAATTTTAAAATGCGCTTATCCTAGCGCCGAGATACTACCGTGTTTCCTAAGTTAAACAGTTTATAATTCTTTATGCAGTATGGTAATTGATTGGCTATTGATGGCATTATATATTATTACAAAGACACTAAAGTCGTTCTCCAGCAAATAGTACAAAATGTAATAATATAATAACAACTAATTTGTAATGATTGTGAATTTCACGAATTGCGTTATAAATATTTTGTCTTAAAAATTTACAATTTGCTTGTCAATTTCTATTATGTTCATAAAATATGTCTATAAAATATGTTTATAAAATATGTTCATAAAATATGTTCATAAAATATGTTTTGTATATTTAAAAGTTTCTAACATTATCGATAATATTTATTAAGTTGCCAAATTGTTCTACATTTATCACTAAATATATAATATTTATAGCAAAGTTTGCGGTAAAATATAATAAAAAATTCTTTTCGTACACATGCGTATATGCGTCCATATTGCGCGACTTGCATCTATAATCGTGCTGCTTGAATAATGATCAATAAAAGTATATTAATGTACTGGAGATTGTCATATTAAAACAACAAGTTGCAATAAATAGTGCAAAAGTAAATGGTGTTACTTTTGCATAATTTATTATCTGCATAATAAAATTAATAATATGCCATAAAAGTTTTAAAGTTTTATGCCACTACGCCCTACTAATAACGTTGATTAGTTAATCAACAGGAATTTTTATCTATTAATTTTGATCTGTACGAATCAATTGATCTCAGAATAGCTTTAGAAAATAACGTTGCAAGTATCATGGAAGCATTTTCGTTAATATTTTGAGTGCCACGTCTCCGAAGAGAAACTCACTGTAACTTTTCGTAGAGATCCCATTTCTCATTTCTGGAAGATCTTATTTGTATTAATAAGCGAAAAATATTAGGTGTAATAAAAAGAAATCCATTATTTTTCCATTCAATTTCATGCAAAAATAATGGAATCCTTTTACTACACCTAATATTATTATTTTCGATTGTAGTAACGTCTTTTCCGTATATAAATCTTTCTACATATTACCGAAGAAAATGAGAAATAAAAAGTTTTAAAACATATCATGAAATTAATTTATGGTTAATTTTAAATTCCGTTACAACCCCGCTTCTTACAAAGTATTAGATTGAAATAGCCACTTCCCGATGGTGGAAAAACTAATTTAGCAATATAGCATTTAATATAGTAATTAATCATGACATATTATGCAATATAATGAATATAAATAATAATTTGGCGTATTAATTAAATGACTTAATATTTTCGAAATCATTTATCTCAATATTTAAAAAATGACATTTATTACGCAATAATTTAAAAACTGAAACGTACGAGAAAAACGAGTAGAACGTTTGTATTTTGTGAAATAATCATAGAATCATTTACACTAAGTGTTTTCTTACTATAACTTGCCTTACTTCTTGAGCTCTTCGCTCAAGGATATGCGATAGTTACACAGCTTGTGCTATCACGTTATCGGGAAAAAGTAAAACGACCGTAATTTTTGTATACTTCAAGATAAAATGAGAAATTGCATTAACGGAACGCCGTGTCGGCGTTCGAAAACGAATGTATCGATTTTGATCCAGTTAGAACATGCCAAGAGAAAGAAATGATATTAGCTCTAACGGTCTCTCGATAATCGCGTATATTTTTATTACAATGCAATTATTTTTTTTTAATTAATTACATCAAAAGAATGGACGCATCGTATATAGTCTCAAAATTTTATGATGATCAGATAACTTTAAATGCTTATAATTTAAAAATTATTATAGCCTCAACATTTTGGTATTAGAATTTTTGTTTCAAAATGATCTCAGGAATCTACTCTTAAGTTTTATTACAATCTTCATCGGACATCTTGTATATTGTTATCGTATTATAAATAAAAAAATATATCTTTATAATATTAATTCATTAAGTATTCTAAGAAAAAGCTTCAAGATTCACGTATACATTAATAAAATCTTTTTATTGAAAATTAACTCGATATACGGAAAAAAAACGGCTATACGGTTGCTATGACCAAAAGTCGCTCATCAATACATTTTTTGGTTATAAGAACTTTACGATAGTGATAACCGTAAGATTGGTATATCTTAATGGCTATGACTGTTAAAATATGCCCCTTGTTGTTATCACAGTCCAAATGTATTGATGGGCAAAAATTATCATTATTTCCAGCTGTGGCAACCGTAACATTTTTTCCGTGTATAATTTACTTAATTTTGTACATTTGGAATTTTAAACAGAATTCTAAATATTAAGTGAAATAGAGATAACATCCAACGTTACAATTTTTCGTCAGTCTACCTCTGTCTTCGTGATGAAATCAACGTACAGCTGTTTATATGCAAAAGCTGTTCATGTCAGGGGAATCATTATAAGCAATACCGAAGGAGATCCGGATACGAGAATACAGTCAGCCGAATAAGCCGCCGTCTAATTTCGTCCATGACCGCGTCCCGCTTGTTGCTAGACAGACTAAGAAAGCGAAGACATATCGCGAATGTAACAGATCGCGAATGAGAATCTAAGAAAACGAGGAATGCGCAGCTGTTCGGAAGGAATTAGCGGTGACAGATTAAAACGTCAGCTGATGAAAATTCATCTCCACCCTTTGCTAAGCTTTCCTCGTTCTGACATTCTTTTTAAATCTGTCAAATTAGTTTCTTTATATATATAAAGTTTCTCTATATATATATTCTGTGTCTTTCTGTAATATTTTGGTGTCAGAAGCTACATATTTTCTATATCGATTGCATTTTTTGGAAAACTCATCCTTTATCAAAATTTTGCTTACCAAAAATAGTAAAAATCGCGAAAAGATTATACTCATATTTGATCATTTCGATTTTCACATATAATTATAGTCTAAAGAGTCTTAAATCATGCGCATTTTGAATTGTTGCAGACTTATCTAAGATATATCATATTTCAAGTTTTCTTTAATAATTTATAAATATAGATACTGAATAAGGAACTAACCGTGACATATGCTATCAAGGTCATAACTCTGAACAACATTCAAGAGGCTTTAACCATTGCTCGTTGTTTATTAACTTTTTAACTCCTAATTTCCTAGATAAGTTCTTAAAGCGAGTGATTGATTTCAAAAAATTTTCTATATAATAGCATGTTTGATATTAAAAATTATATCAAAATGTAATAAATGAATGTAATTAATGCGTAAATATAATATAATGTCATTAATTTTATTTATATTAAAAAGGTGTGCGAATAATTCGAATTCGAAACTTTAAAAAGTAAAATATCTTGAAGTTTGAGAAAAATCCGTAACGTGGTTCAGGACTTTGTGTTTTATATAATTATATATAAAAATCAAAATGATCAATGAGATACAATCGAAAATACAATTTGCAACTATAAAATATAACCATAATATAAAAAGAGTGTTATTTATATATTTTAATTTCAAAATACGAATTACAAATAGCCTTCAGATACATTAAAGATAGTTTAAAAGTCAAAATGTATACCAAAGTAAAATTAAGATACATAAATATATTATCATGCTGTATTATCGAAAAGATGAATAATATCAAAAATTAATAAAAAACTTTAACACACATTATGTTAATAATTCGTTATAGTTGCTCAATGTTAAAAAATTCGACTCTTTTTTTTTCAAGTTGCATAATTAAGCTATTATAGTTAATTATAAGCCGCTGACACGCAATTCTAGATAAAACACATTAGTTTTTCAACGGCTACTTTTATCGTTGCAATACATTTCTGTTTTAATGCGAATAATAAATCTCTTCTATCGTGCATTAAAGCATAAAGGTAATGGCTCACGAAAAGTTTATATGGAAATTTATAGAGTTCAATCCAACAATGACAATTTTCTTTGGATGATAATGTTATATGAGATATTTTTAAATAATATATGTGAGAACGTAATTTCTTGATTTTGTCGATTTATTTTGACTTATGAAATCATTTTAAAAAGTCACGTATAATTGGTTTTTATGGTGAGATTAAGATAATAAAAAAATTATAAAAATTTAAATAACCGATCTAATCTGATAGCTATTTACAATTAATCATGAAATCATAATTTTAATAATTTATTTCAAATTTAATAATTTCAAAATTCTAATAATGTATAATTTAATTTGATTACTACAATTACATTTATAATTTGTAAAGAACTGCGCTTATTTTGAGCCAACAAACACGTCATTGAACAGTTATCAATTGTATCATTATATACTCATAGATAATAACTTTATTTTATAGATAATAACAATAGATAATAATAATACAACAGAAATATTAAAAATTAGATAATTTTATATCCTCAATCTCTGCTAAAAGTAGTTCCGGTCTTTTTAAGATGTCGCTTACTTTTTTTTTTTGATAACTTGTCAAAGTTATCAAAACTGAAAAATATGTTATTAATATCCTTTTCAGAAATGTTTTTAATGAGATATTTGGCACATCTATCTTATGATTAGATATTAAATGAATAACATAATGTGAGAGCTACAACAAGTGCGGGCACTATTCTTATACATGTCGTCACTGTGAGGAGATAGCCTAAACGTAGAAATAAGTCTCGTGGAGCAAAGGAAATAGATAAAATAAAAAAGTTCTAGAAGCATGTTTAACTAAAAAAACAACTATCAATTAATCTACAGTTATAAAAATCGATTAAAAACATATATAAATAGCAAAATTAATATAAACCTCAACTTCGACACTAATTTGCAGCTGTTTTAACTAATGGCATTTATACAGTTTTACTCTACTCTTTATACTCTGCAATTTGACGTTCGACTTATCTCTATACGGATGATTCAAATTTTTTAATAAAATTGGCAAAATCTTTATATGTACAATTTAATACTTATTTTCTGAAATTAATAATATAACTTTTGATCAGTAAATAATTTCAAGCTTGTGTTTCAAGCTTTATAAAATGAGTGTAACATCATTACTTGTGTGTGCAAAATGTTTCCACGCAATTGCAATATAAAGAATATGCAATATAAATATTAATAACTATAATATTTGATGCAAATATCAGTTTGCTGTCTGACAGCATGGTCAAAGTCTTCATTCGCGAATGTATTCAATCTAGTAACCTTGCACTCTTGAACTATGCTAAGAAAAAAACTCAGGTTCAATAGAAATATTACATGTGCACGATTTGAAGATACTGTAGACACAAATTTTGCAAATGTATGTGTTCAGTGAGTTTACTGAAAAAAAAAAAAAAAAAAAAAAAAAAAAAACCGTTTTTACACGAAAATGAAAATAATCTGAATTATGATTACCGATAAAAAATATATACGTTCATATTAATTAACTAATAACATACAGGTATATTATGGGTCACTGATCAACACGCCAATAAATATCCTGATCGTGTAAATTTCATGTTAGCACACGAGTTAGCAATAAATACAATTAGAGAGGATTCCTAGTATTCATTATCTAAAAAAAAATCCGCATAGCTATCATAGCTTATGAAAAAAATATATATTCTAGATAAAATATTCTATACTTATATAGAATATATAATCACAGTCAACTATTTATGCTATAAAATTGTGTGTAACAAATAGCAATTATTAGTAAAATATTTTGTATATGAAATAAATAACAATTAAAAGCGAAATAATATGCACATTGAATCGGATCTATAGATATAAAGTGTCTCATTTTATAAATTATATCTTAAGATTTCTCGTTTCTTAATGAAAAAAGAACTTTAATACAGTGATTTGAAAAGCTATTGAGGTAAGCTCCCTATATAATGAAAAATGAGAAGTTTCATTTAAAAAATTCAAAGTGACCTTGACCTTAACGATGCTACTCAAGATCAAGTTAATATTTTCTTATGTTTTTCTCTGAACTAACAACTTTTGTTTGAAACATTTTTCCATATTTATCATAATTTTCAAGAAATCTTAATGCATTATTTAAAATAAGACATCATGTATATCATCAAATAAAAAAATAAATAATGTGATTATAAGACTGCATTTTATAAAATATAATTACATTGGCTCGTTATACTCATCCGTGCTCATCAATGGACAATGCGTTTATGATTCAGAAATTCATTAACGCAAGTAATAGCTTGAACTTGGAACAAGCAATCTCACGTGACTGCGCACATTCCAGGAAGATATTATAGACACCAATTAGAGTGCCAAGCATTAATCGCGCACGATATATCTTTGGCAGATCGAATATGTCGTAAAAATAAAAGTAAAAATAGAATCGCTTTTCTTGTTCAGAACAAAACAACATTGAAGTTGAAGCGTATATTATATGTATAAATTTAATATAATATTGATCTTATTCTCTATTATAGATATAACAGAAAATTGTCTATACATATTAGAAGAAGAAATTGAGAACAGCTTGTAACAAACATTTGTAAAATAGTATTCAATCTTTACAAAATTCTTTTCCGCAGATTTAAAAAAAAGTGTTAAATTTTCTTTAGTACACGATATACACGACAATCAATGTTATCACAATGTAAAGAATACTTTTTCAATGTATATGCAGCTAATGTAGTATTTTACATTACTGCGTTTCTTATTTTGCATTTGTTTATATTGCTTTCGTTGTGTAATTTGATGTTGGTAGACGATATTAATAGCAAAAAGACAACAGTAAAGCGCAAGAATCTAATTACCCAAGTTAATTGGTCGGTATTGCCGCCATTGCTCAACAGTGCATTATTTCGCGTGACACGGCATTTTCTGTCGGTGCTCATTTTTTTGTTTGCATGCGCAAAAGGGCGGATACAATTCATTGGAAAACAAAACCTCACCGGCTTTCAAACAGTCGCATAGATTGCGTCGATACAAATGACTTTTAAGATATGGAATATTGTCACCAATATGTTGGCTTTTTCATGCAAGTCAATAATAATAATCATCACGCTCGTATAAAAAGGCAATTTTTCCACGCGAATTAATGTTTCGTGAAACGGAGCGCGTGTATCGTATGCAAAATAATCTCGCAATATGTGATGTGTTGATAAACTGTGTATCGCATATTTCCTAGATATAAGTGCTGTCAAATTTGTGTATAAAGGTTAAGAGCTTCTGTGTTTTGCATAATCATTGAATATACAGGAGTTGACAGATAAAAAAATTCTGTTTTTTTAATATATTAATTTCAGATATAGAATATTTTACTTTTAGAAATATCAGCAATCGTAATTTAATCGTAAATTAGCAGAATTTAAAATATATCGAAAATATGTTAAAACTTTTTGTATAATCTTTATTAAGATTATGTATAATCTATATCGTTTGTCTTTCACTAAAAATTTTTGTAATTATAATTACATGTTATTATAGTTATAATTATTATTGCTCTAATGTTGGTGCTAAAAAAAATTTCTCTTAATTTTTTTAAAAATCAATGTCTCAATAATTTGGATCTAATAAAGTATAGAATATGTTTTGCGCTACATTTTTTTTGCGTTTCCATAATCCGTTTTAATGTCACTTTCTCGAAAGCAGACTTAAATTTCACATTCAAAGATTATTTAGTTCATTATAAGATGCTTAACGGAACTGGTAGTGTCAGTTTTAAATAAACCATTACACGCACAACAAATACTGGATCTGAATCAGGCCATGCAACATTGCTCTTTCGCCTGTTTGCTATGAAAAGCACTTTTGTATTTTTTTGTTAGAGCAAGATAATATACTTCTAATATAAATTACGTTTCACCACGACATTGTTCTATTTACTAGTTATATTTCTGTGTTCAATCATATTTAATTTTTGAACAACATTCAACTTCAATTTCATTAATTATTAACACAATCAAACTCTTAATCATACGGAATTATTATTTGAGTAGACAACGTTATCTTCCCACGCGTGGCCTGAATATATAGTCGCCTTTTACTTGTTCAATATAAGATAGTTCTTGAGGCTATTAGTCTCAGTCTTTTCCCGCGTTTAAACTGATTTCTGATTTTTGGTTTATCGCTCGAAAAGATATGCTATTGATGTATATTATTAACATACCTAATTTTATATTATTGCAATTATAGATCCCTATCTACTATAATAATGATTTTTGCAACTTAATCGTTGAAATGAATTGTTTAATTTGTATAATGTTAATGCACGTTAAATAGTAATGTTGCATAATGGCACATATCTAAGAAATATGCATTCGAAACTTGCGTAACAACATTATTCAATCTTTGATTTCAAAAAATTATATAATCACCCTTCATTCAAACATTTATTTGAGCTATAAAACTTAAAATTTTTCCATTTTACTACTGGCAATTCTACATGCGTAGATATGCGCGACACACTTATACTGAGTATACTTATTATTAGCGATATATCTAGCGCATGATTAGAGTGCACTTGCACAAGGTCAATCGTGTCTCCAGTGATTCTAGCAGCCATAAATGGCCAAGATTCAACGTGTGATACGCGATAGTCTCGCGATATATTAATGATCCATAATAACACGTTATACATATTCTCAATAAAACACGAGACCCATTCTTTTGATACAATACAAACTTTATTCTGTTAAAAAAAACAACATATACGCACGAATACTAAGAATTTTTTCTTATGATATTTATTTTATTTACCGAAAAAATGTCAAAAAATTCTTTGAAAAGAATGCCTATTTGTTATTTCTATCTATCATGACTAATGTATTTCAATTACTTACTAATTTTTTCCTTTTTTCAAATTTATAACGTTTTGAAATTATTGTTCAAACATGTATAAAGTGTATAATGACTACAATAAATACGCCACGATAGATACAACAGAAAGATTAACAGCAATGCGACGAATAAATATAAGCATAAGTATGAGATTATTTACACAACACGTTGGTGCGCGTTGCATGTCTCTCAGTTATAACACATCAAGTTGGACCGATCATAAGTGCTAAGTATCCGTCTAACGCGTGCCAAAAGTATCCTAGTCTAGGATGTATGAAAATATATTTTCGTGGCGCAGCATGAGACGATCACTATTCGCCCGCATGCAAGAACAAGTGCTACTAATAGGAAATATATATGCACTTTCCTATTAGCGGTATCACGATCCTGTTATCATTTTTTATGATGAGCGTCACAAGACGTAGAAATTAACTGATATTTATTCTGTATAAACTTTGAATTATTTATTATCTTTATATAATTAATAATTATGTAATTGTATTAAAATAATTAACTTATGTAATTGCATTAATCAAACTATCCAATTTACTTCACTAGAATTCATACAGCAAACAAATTAGTGATAAATCGATAACTAAGGAACAATCGAATGCATTTTTATTACGCAATACAGTGAGTTCATCTTTTTTCTCAATATCATCATGTCGGCATGCAATTAAATTACGACATAATTCATGTTACATTGTAACTGCATAAAACTATGTCAGTCGCGGTAACGAGTTATTAATCATGACTTGAACTTGAGAGCATTGAATATCATGCCTTTAATTTTGAACCGATGTATATTTACAATTACAACGTTAAAACAATGTTGTAATTTTTTAAAATTCTAATTATTTCTCGCAAATAATCAATCAAGTATTTTATTTTATTTGTAATTTAATTGTAAAAAAAATTAAGTTTATATTAATATAATAGTTCTCTTTAACGCAACATAAAAAATGATCTCAAACACAATAATTCAATTAAGTGGCATCGTTGTAATGTGCTTATTTTACATTCGTGCTAACTGTAGCAGCTATATCGATATGTGGCAAGCAATTAACGTGCATCATACGCACATTAGTATTGCTGATTCATTATTTACACTAAACTGCTACCTCTGCCGCAATTACTGTTCTTATGGCAAAGTATTCTTACTTCTCCACGAAGAACTTCATTAATCTCTGACACGTGCGCAGAGGTGTGGACATCCGCTATTTAAGTGAGTGTCATTCCAATGCATTTAGACTTGTCAGACATGCGTGCTGGTTGTCATCAAATTAATCAACAAAAGGCACATATCTTTTTCCAGAAAGACAGTACGATCACATCAATTAAGACATCGTTTGTTAAATATATTTTCTGTATAATTAAATTACGTTTGAGATGTTTCAGAATTATACATTAAATTAAATTAAAATATATACCTTGATCATTATAAATCCACGTGATAATTTCTTTCATGTTTCAACTGATGACTCGAGCACTTTATATTCTGTTAATATATTATTATTTCTATACGTTAATTTTGTCACACTATTCGATATTTGTATGATTTTGAATTCATATATTTTATGTGACTCACATTAGCTTTGCATTCTTCTATGATTTCATGTATTTGTTAGTGTGTAATGTGCTTAATAAAATGTAAAGCCATTAATCGTCTTCTTGTTCATCATTGGAATGTCGTTTTTCGTGTCGACTTAAATGTATTGTAACTATTCAACCGAGCAAACTAGATCGAGATTGACTCTTTATGATATTTATTCTAAAACGATAGTGATCAGGATTAACAATATAATGACAACAAAATATTTATTTATTAAGCAACGACTAATTAGAAAGTCTGTAGAAAATGGAGATGATTTGATTATAAATTATGGATGTGATAACAAAAATCAATAAAAATAGTACTGATATAAATATATGGATACAACTATCATTATTCGAAACATGACAAAAAAATATATAAATATATAAATATATTACAAAAATAATAAGAATATAATAACATTTATTACAATATCCTATATTGTAATAAAATTCATATTTAAAATCATATTCAATTATGAATCTCATTTGCAACAAGTATTGTATTATATATGATTATAGATTGTTTATTTTAAGATCATAATCTATTTTGAATTATGTACTCTATTTTTTTTAATAAACTTTTTAATAAAGCTTAAGCAATTTATAATGGCCAGATTAGAGCAAATATCAGTCAGTTGACTATTCCTTCTTCTTCTTTTAACTTAAGCGTTTCTTTCAAGAATTTGACGCTAAATACATAACTTTAATCGGAAATATATCTGGTATGGTATAAAAACTTAAATTATTAAAATTATTATTAAATTATTTTATTAAATTATTATTAAATTATTATTAAATTATTATTATTATTAAAAAATTAAAAACTATACAAAATTATTGAAGCTACAGATAACAATTTCAAATCTTCTTTATGAATAGGATGAATCCAAATTGGTATTAAAAAATCTGTGATTGAAAAAATGCAATAAAAAATATACATTCAAAATTTAATTTTTAGACAATATTAAATGAAATTAATTTTTTTAATTCTATTTTTAACACACGCAAACTTACTCAACTAAAAAAATATAATTATGACACGAACACATATAAATTGAAACTAATAGCTTTAGCCTCACGCAAAAATGTATCATACAAAGTGATATTTATACGAGATTATATCAGGAGCTTATTAAATAAGAGCTTATTAAACGCATCACGTGATTGCGAGATCTGCAATGATACTAATTGTCAACAACTTTGCTGTTAAATGCGACACGTTGCAATAATGATGTTATAAATTTAACACTGCTGCAAATCGTTCGTCGATCGTTAAATATCTCGCAACGGTTCTGAGCGAATGATTAGTGATCCGGAACCGAGGCAATTTACGATGGAGGAAGGAAGATTTGTCCGAGTATTGATTATCTACGGTCATAGTTAGCAAAAAGCATCGTACCTTTCTTTAACACCTTGGATCGCTTCTTAATAAGAAGCGCTCTCTTCGGAATAAAACAGGATCTGCAGCGCATATTTTAATAATTCAATTAATTGTGTCCTTTTACGTTGCAAGCTTGAGTCTCTTAAAAATTCTTATCAGAATATTGTGATTTAATGAAAATCCGAGTCACCGATCAATTTTCTCATTTTTAATGTCCTTCAGACAAAATATTTATTATAGATATCATTTTCATGCGTAGTATATCTTTTTAAGAAACGGAAATAAAATATCGACCTTGAATGTACTGAAACCAGACATAGTGGTGAAGTTCATTTTCGTTTACGTTGGCTGTTATCCAATAGTAAAATTTAGCAGTCGTTGGAGAGTTGAGACGAGTATGTAATGACGACTACATACATTATAACTGCAGAAATATCCAGTAACGATTCCTGCTTGGCACAACAGTTCGCATATTTACTGCGGAATATTTTAAGTGGCAATAGTAATATGTTAGTTTTGTACGTCAGGCATTCTAATATAGTCGTATGTATGTATAAACTGTTATTATTGGCAACTCTTCACTTAGGTCCCACAAATAAATATTTTTAATTTGTCGATAATCCTTTAGAAACGTTTTCATCAATAAAGTGAATAATGGAAAATAAATGGGTTCATATATTTATTATTTATATTTGCACATAATCCTTACTTGTAAGTAATGTTATTTTTTATTTTGATTATGAAACACTGGGAAAAATTTGGTTGAAAATGAACAAACCAGAAGATTCTGGTTTATCGATTTTCAACCAAATCATTTTTTTCAGCAAAGTTATATAAAATCATCAATTATTTTCTCGCAATATCACTGTTCCAAATAGGACTTTCGATGCAAGAAAAAGATCTTCAGGTGTAGAAAATCATAAATAATATTATTCATGTATTATCCACTTTGGCATTGCGGACAAGAAACTTTTCCATGAAACGTTTCGACGAAGTGAAAGTTTCGACGACAGTGGAATTAAAAATATCGGGTGTGCAAGTAGAATTTGCAAATTGCATTTTAAATGTACCACTACGATATTAAATATGTTCTTACATGTTGCATGATTTTCATGATAAGGTATTATCTTCAATGATGAGATTGTTTCTTCTAAGATGAAAAAATTAAGATTTTTCATCGATCTTTTTTATATCTTTTTCAAAGTTGTCTTCGTGTGTTGCGATAAAGATATGATTTTGCAATAATTAATCGAATACTTTATTAATGTTTATCATGCATCAGCTTGCATCAAAATTCTATTCTAAGATAACTTATGCGAATGTATTTTCTTATGGATGTCAGATACATGCGCAGTTCATATTAAAGGTAAGGCTCTTGAGAGAAGGAAATAAACATGTGCGATTCATAGTCAAAATTTAAATAATTTAAAAACAAAGAATAAATTATTTACTGTAATTCCTTCTGCAAATATTTCTGTTTTACATGAAATATATACAGTTCAATATATGTAACATTAGATATTATAAAACACAATTTCTTGATTTAAAAAAATTGTTGCAGTCTTTTGAATATAACAATAATAAAGCTTTCAATTTTCAGCAAAATTATAATTTCTAAAGTACTTTTAGTATTTACGCCAATTTCGATGATTTATATCTGATATCCGCAAATGTTTAAGATATCTTCTTGTTGCTGATTCCAATTAAGTTTGTATCAATTTTCGAATGCATAAATTTGCATACAATTTACACTTTAGTTTAAGCGTAATCAAATCTTGTTACTACTCCATGGAATTCAAAAGCATTGTCAAGAAGTAATCAAATCTAATTACGAATTTTGATAATTAACAATAATTAACAGAACGTGTTAAGTTTCAAAAATTTAGAAATTATATATAATTCTCAAGGTGGAAATAAATAATATTTAAATAAAAATGGATAATATATTAAATATATAATTATACATAATAATATTATATTCTGCGCGAAATTCTGGCGAATAATTTTCGAATGACGAATTATTGTAGCTATGAGAAAGAAAAATTCGAATTAATATTTTATAATATTGGATTTATCGTACAATACTTATTTCTTTTTATTATACATATAAATAACAAATAAAAAAAATCTTCTTCTTTAATTTTAAATATTTTACTTAACATCATTATAAGTTATATTTATCATTCATTGCTATATAATAAAATACATTTTTAAAATATTTAGATCGTAATTAATATAAGTCATTAATTTAAAAATGAAAATAGAAAATTAATATGTGTTTGATAATATTTTTTTTAAAAGTTACTTTATTTTTTTATCTTAATAAAAAAAAAATTGAAAAATGTCTTACCTTGAAAAATCCAGTGTTTAGTAGATTCCAAAAAACCGTTAAATTTGATCCTCGAATCTATTTCATAAGCATACTTGACGAGAATGCACAAGATTCGCTCTATCTTGGCGGGACTACGCCATACTGTAAAAGATTTGTACATCTCTTGCAATGTATATATCAGTAAACTCGAAAGACCATCTGAAATACAACAAAAATTCAAACGTGAGAGAAATATATTATGTGAGCAGCACATTGAATAAATGCATGTATTTTTTTTATCTAAACTAAAGGAATCTGTGGAGAGGATTAATAATGAATATAAAGATAAATGGAGTTTTAAAGCCAATAGAATCGTGGACACCAGTTCTCTGACAATTACGTTATGATATATTAGACATTGTGGCAACCAATGGTGGCGCATCTGGTAGTTGTGACTCCGCCTACTAAAGACTCCCGGATCGTTTTTAAAATAAGGAAATGGCCCCTTTCATGCCCTCGACACTCTACTCTTGAACACCTATACTGTGTCCTACTCCCAACTAATGTCGATAGCTCCCTTTTTCTCCCTCTACCGCTGAAAACCCGATACGTACGACCCAGCGGAATAGACAACGGCGCGATGCAAGTGCCGTGCCGCTGGAACGCTTGGTGTTGGTTCCCTCCTTTTACGCGCCCAGGTGTACCTGGCCAACCACATTCTGCTGTGCGCGCGTGTGCACACGATGAGAGCGAGAGAGGAAGAATAGAGAGCGATGGGGGAGGAGCCGAGACAAGGAAGGGTTACGGGGAAAGGGACGAGGAGCTCGTTGATATGGAGAAGGGGTGCAGCGTGCCTTTTAAAGTTCGCGCGCAGGTGCGTTGGCCCACTGAACTATAATACTGTTTAAAAGAGCATTGGCCATATATATTCTTATGTATTAAAGTTTACTCCGATAGACATTTTCTTTAGGCGACAATCTATTGTTATACTCTTTATACATGCATAGTAAATGTTTCATATAATTCTCAAAATTTTGTTAGATACTTATGAGCTATGCATAGTATAATACTGTATCTATAAAACAAAAAAACCAAACTTTGATTAGGATTGATTGTGACAGAGGCATCATCATCTTGGCAGATTAATGTTCTATGCAAAATTATTATATAGTATATCAATTGTATTATTATATCACTGTATTATTATATTAATTATAGGCCAGATAGATTATATTTAATGTAATGTTTCTTTTGCAAGGTTTTTCAATAATAAAATTTTTTGTATGAGCGTAAAAGATGTACAATTTCTGAATACAAATTTCATGAAATGATTCAATTTCTTATACATAGTACAATACCTGCCGCCATATTCCTATCAATATAATACTTTGTGACCACGTCACATGGCGACTGAAGAAATTCTTCTTTCGTTTTTTATTCACTTTGCATCGTAAAAGAACAAAGCAAAGAGGAAATTGTTACTCAGAAATTCTCTTATTTCCGTTCTCTAACTATCTACTGCTTACCACGAACTTTCACCGTGCGACGCCATTTTGCATGAGATGGACTATAATACGCGTAAAGGAGAATACATAAGTTATTCGTATGTATGCCATTTCTAATAGTTCTTATTTTCTGGTGCAAAAACTTTTCATAATTTTTCTGAACTTTTTTCCAATGTCTACATAACAGAATAATTTAATAAAAATTAGTAGAGACCTTAAAGAATATGTGTGTATTTTTACAGAATTTTTCGAGTTCTTTAAAAGAATCTTAAAATTGAATCGGACCCATGTGTGCTGTTAAGTTTAGTTACATACATGTAAAAAAAAGAATAGAAGTGAGAATTGAAATTCTACTTCAATCTTCGAATCACAAAGAAAATTATATTAAAATATTAGCCAGCTTACGTTACATATAAAAATTTATCTTCACATCATTGAGACGTTCCCATTTATAGGATATTAATATAAATTTATATAAATTTATATAAATATTAATTATATAAATATTAATTCAATAAATTATATAAAGTCCTTCTAATAGACTCCTTCCTCTCCTGTTGTAATGAAGAATTGCTGAATATATATTAATCACCTTCATGAATATTTTATATTATTAATTAACAGGAATGAGAGATTACTTTAGTCATTATTTTTTTATAATAAATGATTTGGTAATAACGTTGCAATTTTTTATAACTGTATGATAAGTAACTCCACACTAAAATTGTGCTAAGATTGAAAAAGTCACTTTACTATTACATTTATTTACTGAAAAAGTTATTTGTAACGAATAACGAGTAAAAATAAATGGAATCAATTAATAATTCCGTTTATTAATTTCATATTCTTAATTATTTTTATTCATAAATTCAATACTTTTAAATATGATTTTAAAAACTTACAAGTACAATTTAGGTGACCGGTTACCTAAATCGTATCTTTTGCAATATTTTACAAAAGGATTTATACAACAAATTAATTTGTCATTGGTAAAACTTTAAATATGTAATAATAGATGCCTAAAACGTCAAGCTACAATTTCCAATATTCATATTTAGAAACAAATTTAATATTGAATCCTTTTACAAATTAGTGCACAAATAAAAAATATATAAAAAAATATCTTAAATGATATGCATTCAGCAATTCTGTATTTTATAATTTTCATATATCAACTGAAAGAAAGACATTATCAGATTTAAAGCCACTCTATTGCTATGCGATTCTCAGTAATCTATGCTCATATTATCGAATCAGGTTCGATTACGTAATGTGAGGAGCGTTACGAACGATATCATTTGGTCCCGTGAATGACACGACAAGCTGTTGTGCATATTTCGTCACGATACGTTTATATTCGTTTCTTATCTGACCGAATCCTTTCGTAGAAGAGAAACCGAGATGTGTATAGTTAAATGCAGAACTGAAATGAGATTGATGACATTTGGATATGTCTTTCTAAAGTGAAGAAAGAGTTCTTATATCGCGCGACGATGACAACTGTTATGAATGACTGTCCTTATTCTTTGATTATATATTGACTAGGCTCTTACAAAGAAACATGATCCATTCGTAAAACACTAGCCGGCAGAGATAATTTCATATTGCAATCATATAGTTACATTTAAAGTATCTTTGATACTAACCTTAATTTTCTATTCTCGTAATTCTTTTCATTTTGTTTTAGATCCTATTATTCAGAAGTTAAATGGTACGTTTAAATAAAATCTAGCAAACACACACAAACGCGAATGAATAACTTGCAATGAACAAGTTTGCTCTTGCTTCCAATATAGGATTGGAGAAAGCTATAGCTTTAAGAGAACTTACTCAGAGAATATAACGGACCAGTATCTAATTATAGCTTAATTAAATGGAAAATTATCACATAAAATTATTCACAAAATATATAGATATATATTTGTTCTACATAAAGGAGATACGTGTTCTACATTTAGACACGACAAATGTACGTTAACTATATTCACTTAATATTAGTCTACGTTATATGGATAATTATGTATGTGTGTATAATATTAATATTTATTAATGTTATATATTGATTGTTGTATATTGCCATTAGAAGCCACCTTAAGAAAAGTGCATCTTACATCAAAAACTTGAAATCAGTATAAGTTATCATTCATTGAGATATCCTTAAAAAATCAATAAGATAAATAAATACGTTACTTTTAAAGTCCAAGGTAAAGCGTGCTTTCTAAAATGGAAAGATATTATCTTAAGTCGTCTTAAGATATATAATAAAAATGTTATTAAACGTAATAAAAATAAGACTTAAAATATAAAAACATAATCTTATCAGAATTCTATCGGCGTTATAAAGATATGTTATCATAAATAAATAAAGAATGTGCATTTAATATTTATTTTTTTCCTACCTGCTAAAAAAAAAATAAAATATTGTGTCAAACAACTGCCATTTAAATTGAATTTTATTGATTGCATCTATGTTACCTATTATATTATTCTTATCGACACATCGTAATTAGATCATAAAAAAGTAACAATTAGCTCCGATCTGTTCAGCTAATAATGATAATTATGTAAGTCGTATAACAATGAATTCTTCGATTACACGAGAGCTTATTAAATTGGTATCAGTTTCGTTTCTAATCAAGGTAAATAGTGCCGCCGACTTAGATCCTCATAAAACATCGTATTTCTCAACTCGTGCCATGAAAAATTTCTTAAGATCGAAATATGTGTTATAAAAAACTAACTATGAGAAACGCCACTCGTAAAACTGTTTCAAATATCACGGGATCAACATGAACCCGAAAAATCTGAAAGTTCGACTCTATGTGGTGAATCGTGCCACCAGCAAATTTTAATCCCCAAAGTCATTATTACTTCTTGTTGCTATCGAATGTAAATCGTGCGTTCGACTCATATAAAAGGATCGTAAGACCTCCGGACAGTCGTAAATCCTGCTATTCTCGCGCTCGAACAATTTCAATATAAACTACTTCCAAGTTACATAAGTCAACGGAA
This sequence comes from Atta colombica, assembly GCF_001594045.1. Classification (NCBI taxonomy): domain Eukaryota; kingdom Metazoa; phylum Arthropoda; class Insecta; order Hymenoptera; family Formicidae; genus Atta; species Atta colombica. The sequence goes on from NW_017259548.1 coordinate 1,915,119, forward strand.
AATATAAAACATAAGAATAAAGTAAAAAAAAGAAAAAAGAAAAAAAAAGAATAATTAATAACATTTACTCTATATTTTTTCTATTTTGTATTTAAGTGACTAAAAAATATTTACAAGACGTATTACATTTTAGGGACGCTTCTAGTTGTAATAAACCGGTACGTCGACGACAAAAGTATCCAACGTAGCAACAGCTATAGCAGTAATGGTTTTTTAACTCGTTAGTCGAGAGAATCTGCATATTTCGAGCTTGTCACGAATGAGGAGCTCATATTACATGGTCAAACCTCCCTCTCTCGTATGTGGCTCGCGGTCCAGCATAGCATTGAACACGACTTTGCCACAAGGGTTGATACGAGAACGAGCTTTGTAGCAATGATACCGTTGTGTCACTACGTGTAATCGAAACCAAGCGTCGCCGTCATGATACGATCGAGAGTTCGTTTCGTCGAGAAGAGACGCACTATTTATTATATGTATGAACATATAATAGCATCTAACATTAAATAAGTTATCTTTAATTCATTAATTTAAAACTAAAATATATAACACTCATAGTTCAGAATATCTAAAACTAAAACGAATAACTATTTTTACGCAAGAACAAGAACATTTGATTATTAAAACATATATCAAATAGTATAGAGACAACTATAGATCTCCGATCTGTCAATACCATTCTCGTTCCACAAGCACATTATTTCAATAAATATAACCGAAGACTCTGCAACAATTCTTTCGTCGCCTATAAAAATAGTAAACGCGAAATTGCAATAAGTTCCAGCGGAAAGAGTCGAATGAAGGAACGGTCGTGAACGCAGCGGCTTTTACGAGACACGACATTTCGGAAGCAGTAAAATTCTATCCTGTCAAGCGTTCGCATAAAATCCTTGCTCGTCAGCCACTGTGGCGCAAACACAAGGGGAGTAAGCAACGTGCATACTCTCGATTTGCGAATGAACAAAAAGAAGAGAAAAGATAGATGTAATCGTGCAATTTAAGAGAAAAGATAGATGTGATAGATGTAATTTTGTCGATTGCTTAGACGTGGGTGGCGTTATAGAAGAGGATGACATTTTTTCATTAATGTCACTCATATACGTTTGCAACATCGTATCACTTGAAACCATAAAAACACCCATCGTGAAAATAAACGCTTCCCTTCTCCGAATATATAAAGCGAACATCTGTCTATATTAATCAAATGTTCCGCAATAATATTTCTGCAAGCTGATATTTTTTTACATAACTATGTATACATAATATAATTTTAGAAAAACAGACACATTCTCCGTTTTAGATTTGATCTATCAAATGTTTCTAAAATAATCTAATTATAATAAGTATAATATTAATAATAATATTAATTCGTTTGTACAGACTTGTTAGAGTAAAAATGAAATCAAATAAGTGAAGTAGTAAAGCAGTAAAAAATTAATAAAAGAATTGAAATTTTCACATGCGTGACCTGCGTTTAAATTTAAAAGAAAAATCTTATCCTTTATATATTCTCGTAATAAAAATTGGTTCTATCAACATCCATTAATTAATAGCTTAAGACTTAAGAAACAAATTGAGTTAATGTAAATCATAATGAGTTCTAAGAAAGAAACCAGATGATGTTATTATCATTGAACTTTCAATAAAGAAAATGATGACATGCTTGACGGATATCGAGACAAAATAGTTGTGCGTTTAATGCACATATTACTACACAGAGACGACATTATCTACTGATGTGCGAACGACGTACAATGCAGAACAAGAAAGAGAAAGACACAGACGAGAACGAGACGAAGAAACCATAAACACACCCGGAGACTGCTTGAGATGCCGTGAAGATCATTGCCCTCTTGGAAGAGAGAAGGCGAAGATCGTAAAGATTTTAGGACTCTTTGGACACGCGAAGTTGGCTCGCGTGGCGCTTCGCGAGAATGAAAATGAAGCATTCTGGTCTGTTTCTACCGTAAATTCCTTCCTTTAACATTTTTTATGATTCGCATCGAGTAAGCATCGATCGAGAGGAATGGTCTGAAAAGAAAAAGAGATGCATCGCGCTTACAACGAGCGTTTGTATGCAAGTGTGTACACTATCGTCAGATCGTTGTCAACCACTGGGCATTATAATATTTTACGATATTTTTGTAATAGTGGTACACTGCTCCGTATAGAAAAAGAGGTATGAGAAAGGAGAAAAAGACAGATCATTTAACCTTATGGCTCGTAAAAGAGAACCGGCTCGACTCGCTAGACTGTGACCGACTTTATTATCCACCCTGCACACCACCCTCCTCTCTATTGAAATATCCTGCTATCAGGTGCCAAAGCATGCCCTGCTATCCGTGGCTAAACCACCCTCAAAACCGATTTATGCGGTTTATACATTTAAATAACTAACTTTAGATAACTAACTTGTAAAATATCGCATATTAAGATTTTGACATATTACATTTCTCTATATATTTCGATTTTTCATTTAAAATCTTCAGAAAAATCTGTTTTAAAAAGTAACATAATAGTAATATAATTAATTATAAAAATACAACAATATTATTATTACACATTTAAAAAATTAAATTTAAAAAATAAATTCATAATATAATTGGTTTTCGGATAATTTGATTAATTCAATTAAAATAAACCAAACTAAAAATCCATACGCAAAACGACTTGCTAAAATAATGTTCTGCTCTATAAAACATTTCAAATTGAATAATTTCTTCTTAAAGCTTTCTGCTCACGTTTAATCATCTGTCTAATCATAGCATCGCGTGCTGTAAGAAATTGGGACGCATTGTGTTACAGCTTGCAGACAGTTAAACGAGATAAATCAATCTGCTCTATGAAAGAACATCATAATCGGGCGCGTTTGATAAAGACATCATAGCCGTAAAACGAAAGGAACACCTAAAGTTTCTTTTCCCATTGGCTAAGGATGTTTAACAACAACAGAGTCGAGAGGAAGATAAAAATCTTCGTAGTATTAATGTATTGCCACAATGCCTAACGTTAAACGAAGGTGAAAAATCGAATTTTGGTCGGTGCGTTGTAGGTTATACTGTAGATTATATCGTCGCCAGTGAATTGTAACTTTCGCATCAGTAACACGACGATGGCAATAACTAAGATCGGGACAAAGGGTGGTTTCAAAAAGAGAAGGAGAGATGAGTCAAACTGATGCGGGAACCACTCGACTCGCTAACGCGAAGAATTCGTCTAACAGTCTTTTGACGCTTGTATCATAATCGTAAAGTCAACGAAGCAAAAATTCCACCGTAATCCATTCGATGTGTTAGTTTGTCGAATCGTATTTTGTACTTTCGTCAGGGATATGACGCCCTTAAAATATATTCGGTGAATACCAGTATACATTAGGTGCATACATATACATTATATATGCATACATATGCATATATACAGCGTATCTAATAAGATTTGACAAGGCTCTCGTATGATAGAATGTGTAGATAAAATGAACTAAACTAAATCGAAAAGTCTTCTACCATTGCAATGGTCAAAACTTACCGAACATTCTGTATATATATTTTTATTTTAATAAGTTTAAAATGACGCGCGATTTTAATATTTAATGAATCATTTTACAATGGATTTTTTGCAAAATATACAATATAAAAATTCCTCAATATAATTATTTAACAATATATATTTTAAATAGACAAGATTGTTTGATGGAATCTCTCAAACATAATAGTATTTTGATAAGAATAAAATCCTGTCCTTAAGTCAAGCAGTTTATATATTATTATTACATGTTTTTATATATTAACACATTTAATATATAATAACACAGATAATCCTAACGCCTGCCCTCTGTCGCTTTTAATATTATCAATCTTACATTATTGCGAAATCATAATGAATCACGTTAACTGTCGTTAAACATTGTGTGAAAACTGATAGCGCAATATAATCCGTCCATGCCCTGGCGATGTTTTAATCGCGAATTATATTCTCTTTATCCTTCAGCGATATACACCAAGATGTTTTCTTCTACGTATGGGCAGTCATTATACACTTCAAACTAATCACAAACTTATTGCTTGTTAATAGTGTTTGTACGATAGTCATAAAATAAGCGCTTTGCGCGCAGAAATGACTATAAATATCTTGATCGAATTGATAAGTAATTCATCAATGGCGTAGCATCAAAATCGAAATTATAAATCCTATAATTTTGACATGGAAAATTATAATAATGCAAATCGGAAGAAAATATCAATAAAAGTTGTATCATTATTCCTTTAAACTTGTCAAAAAATATAAATATAAATATATATTGAGAATAACAACTCAGAAAAACAAAAAATAAATTAATAAATTATATAAAATAGTAAAATTAATACGAAAAAAAGGAAAAATTATAGAAAATTTTGTTTCAAAAAGTATTATTTAGCTCCTTGGGAATTCTCAGATTATTATTAATTCGCCAGTCATTTAATATGTAATATTTCATATTTCGCTATACAGTTAATACATAATACCATTCCATAGTCTAATAAGTCTTGTTTGTGTTCACGAAAATTTCAAAATAATCGCTATCTATCTGAAATAAGAGGTAATCTGCTCATACATAGCTGATAGATTAGTCTGTAACTCAATTTTTAAAATGTTTTACGTAATAAATTTATTTTTCTCAGTTTGATCAAAAGACCCGCAAAAAAATGAATTTTGTAAATGATAGTTTAAACGAAATCACCACGCGTTATAACCAAGCAAGAAAGGAAACTAACACTAGGGTCCGTGTGAGATTTACGAGTAGGATTTTCGGTGAAATCCATACCGAAAGAGAATTAACGATCATAAAAGTCTCGTGATGATTAATATGAGAATATAAGAATTTTTTCCGTTTCTTTCAGTGTAACCGCAATTATTTTTCTGCGATTAACTTTCTGAGAACGATGATAGATCCATTCATAAAACACACGCAGTTAAAAATCTGTGGCTTAAATTTCTCTTTCTTCAAGACATCTTCAAGTTTTGCTTACTAACTAAATACAATAGTATAAAGTAATAAAAAAGCATGAAATTAATAGAGTTAGTTCCAAAATTGTAATATTTAATATTTTCGTTAAAATATGTGTATCGATTAAAACAATTTATTGCAAGATTAATTATAAGCAATTGTAGAAAACTAGTTTAAGAGACAATTAGTTAATTATATTTATCAAAGAAAGTATAATAAAAATTGTAATATTTATAATTAATCAAATGCTTGCAATTAAACATCCAACAAATAAGTATATTTTTGTTTTTCGGAAGAATAAAATAGATATAAACGATATAATATAAGAATATAATATATAGATATAATATAAGGTGAAATTTTTGTTTTCTTAAGTTTGTTGACGAAGTCCGTTTTCTCAGGCATTAGTTTCAGATATTAAACATTTTTTGCTGTTAAAACATTTTGTTAAAATGTTAAAAATTATTACCATTGATAGTATTAATTACAATGGATATAATTCAAATAATGATTACACAAATTGTTACCAATTTTTATTACCTGAATGTACTAAGTATTTACTGACAAGTTCTATTTCGTACAAAAGCATTTAAAGGCTGTAATATGTGCTTAACATTTATACAAACATTAATGCGAAAAATTTCAAAATAATATTTTTTTAATATTATTAATAGAAGAATTATACTGAAACTAAATAAGACGATACAAGATACTTGTGAGGAAGACTATCATATAGAAGAAATTCTATATCTTTATTTCTATGTCTGAAAATGTTAAGTGCAAGAGCTAACGAACTTATTATTTAATTGAAGTAATCATCGAGAACACGCTTTAGTTTCATAAGCCACGTAGCCGCTTCGTAATAACAATGAGCGATACATTATTAAAAGCCCTACTCAATGTCTCGAAATGCTAGGCTCGTAAAAGTAAACTTTACAATCATGTACTCGTCATTATCATCCCTAGAGTTGAGGCATAACATCTCCATGACGCAACAGCAAGTGCTGACTTTTCGTATTATCGGATGTTGTGCTGCTTTTTCATTATCATCGATTTCAATACTATGAAAATGTGTTATGTAAATTCGATAATTAACCCTGGTGATTATTTTATGCGCGCGCGCGCGCGCGTGTGTGTGTGTGTGTGTGCGTGTGTGTGTGTGTGTGTGTGTGTGTGTGTGTGTGTGTGCGTGCGCGCACTGTAAATTAATGCGTGTTTATTATCAGCTCGACAGTTCGGAGTCTATGTATAAAGAAAAGTAAAATTCCCGCAATATTCTCAGTAATTTCTCAGATACGACAATAAATTTTTATCTCAGAAATTACTTTCGAAAACAATGCAAAATAATATGCAATAGCTGCGCATTAGAAAAAATTACGCGAACAAAAATACCACGATGAGAAAAAGTTCAATGATAAATATGCTATTCACGAGAATATTTCCTTCTTTTCCATATTTATTCTCGTAAAAAAACTTTACAGTTATGCTATGATTTTATCTCAGTGAGAAATTGTAGATGCAGATGTATTGCAGCTCTCTCTCTCTCTCTCTCTCTCTCTCTCTCTCTCTCTCTCTCTCTCTCTCTCTCCCTCTCCCTCCCTCCCTCCCGCTTTTTCTCTTTCTCTGAAAGAAAGAGAACAAAATATTTTGTCAATTCAGGTGTAGCCCTGCGCACAGACTTTCGCTTCCTTTAACTCATTTATGTCTGGGAACAAACTATTTCGACCAAAAGTGAGCAAAATAACGATAACTTTTAAAAACAAGCTGGATCGTAAAAGCGAGAGTGAGCTCCTAGGTTTCGGCTTTGGTTATAAGTTCGTATTATATTAGCCGAGTTCGCATGGCCCGCAGGCCAATGGGAACGCTCGTAAAACCAGGGTTAACATTCGGTTGGGTTGTCAAGTGAAAGAATGGCTTGAATTTCGTTGGGATTCCTGTGAACGACGTTGTAAGTACGCTCGTTCACTTATCCATCAAATACTTGTGCTTAAAGATGACAATGACAACGTAACGCGACGCCCGTAGAGGTCCTTCCTATATTATCATTGAACAGGATAAAACGAAATCTGGCAAAATAGCTTTTCAAAAAATTTTCTAATCATAATCTATCGGCTGAATTTGTGAATCACAATTTGTGTAATTCGACCTCTTTACAATACATGTGACTTTATTTATTTGCAAACGAAAAGTCTTAACTTCTATTTAAAATCTATAAGAAAAAAATTAAGTAAGGAAATTAAGAATGTTGAAAGCACTGATCGATTTGGCAATCTCGGAGACAATGTGAGAATTGTTTCTCCATGAAAGACGATCTCTCTTTCTTCTTCATCGAATGACATTTGAATGCTCGTGTACAATATAACGGTTTAAAGAGTATGCGTGGGGGTAAGCAATAACCTTCCTTGCTTGAGTGCACTGAATGCCGATCTTTGTTCCTAAATTCCACAACGGAGGAGGTCTCACTATCTCGCTACTATAATTTATTCTATAATTATTTTGCTTGATTATAACCATAGCTGTATCAGAAATAGGATGCAGCCAACTACTATCGCGGTTCGTGAACTTTAACGTTCTATCGCGTTTTTGCGGGAATCGTCTGGTAAAAGGCCAGACAACCGCAAAGAGTCGTGCGTTTCTCGCAGCACTATGTGCAACAGAAATGTCACGAATGAATAACAAAATCCATGGATCGCTGTTTCTCGCAATACGGCATTGTAATGATTAGATATTTCTTTAATAAACAGTTATGTGCAAGCACGATTTATATCGTTGAATTATATTGAAAGACAGAGAGATATTGAGAGAGAGAGAGAAAGAGAGAGAGAGAGAGAGTATATTGCCGTTCCTCACAATATGATATCAAGAGCAAATCTTTTCTGTAATTTTATATATATATAAATAGGAAATAATTATATGTATATACTCATACGAATTATATAATTCGTGGTATTTTATAGTTAAATATCTTTTCTTCCTTAAATATTGATTATATATTATTATTTGTGTCTGATATAAAATAATTCCTAATTTTAATAAAATGCGGCTGAACGATGACATTTCTTTTAGAAATCGCATTCAGAAACATAAAATTTGTACAAAAACTTTGTACAATTTTTTAATGTTAAATAAATTTTCAAATAATAGAGTTAAAATATGCTATCTCCAGTAAACAATTTGCAGGTGCACGAAAGATGGAAGGTATCAGAAGAAAATGTGTGCAACAAGTAGGCAATTTCGATTTTCAACGTATACATGAACATATATGTGTGCGCGTTTGTCATGTAAGTACACAATAGTAAATAAGTGATTAGAATGCATATTAAAACATATTTCCGTAATGCAAGTATAGAATACATTTTTAAGAAACTACTTTTCGTAAGCAGCTAAGAAACTTTTCAAAAAGGCGCATGTAAAATATACGGCACTTAAAAGAAATCAAAGTTGAAAGTAGAGTAAGCTACTTATGATACATTAATCGATTATTACATCATTGTAATAAATAATAAAATTACAAGTAAATAATTGGGCATACGAGAAAATTAATGATGCTAAAAAAAATCTAAAATTCATTTTGACAAAGAGAAGAACGCTTTTACAAAAACGATTTCATAAGTTTCTGTATAATTAATTTTATAAGTTTCATATTCGGTGGCAAAAAGTTCGTGGCGTTTTTCCCGTTAGATGGCATTAAAAAAACGCCACGAACTTTTTCCCACACCTAATATATTCGTAAGTTTTCAAAATTGTATATTATTCAAAGTATTTTTAAACCGCGAATAATTTGAAAAACGTGCGATCTGATCGAATATATTTTCGAATACATTGATCTGCAGTAACTTTATATACAAGGAACTTCGATGATTCTATATGTGCCAAGAAATCATCTTAAAATCATGATATTTGTGATTATAGTTTCTCCATTCCTACTAATCGTACAAAATATTATTCACATAGTGTTGCAAAGGTCACGATAAATAATGCATTATTTTTGCCACGGTCTATATGTGAGATATTCAAATGCAGAATTTTATCTTGTACATAATACGCGTTGAATGATTTAAAAAACCGGATGAATTTGTAACAATATGAAATGATGTCGTTTTAGCTCCGTGTTCACAATATGGTTACCTAAAGATTAAAGGTACCAAGAAATTCATGAATGAACGGGTCTTAGATTGCTGCAAAGTATTCATGTCATCACTGCGAATAAGAATATTTCAGCATAACTCAATATATAGATACGGGCTAAGCTAATTTTTAAGTAATTTAATTTGTCGTGGTACACTTACAAATAAATATTTTTGCTTATCTTTATAAATTTATCTGTTTATTCATAATTTCACTCACATTAATTATTAGGGCCAGGATTAATATTTTGAGATATTAATCTAGCTAGCTGTCCCCACTATACCTCATCCCCTATAGCCGTAACGCCATCACTCGCCACGGCTTTGAGCGAGTGGCAATGGAGAGAATCATGAAGAACATGCTACGATCGACTCGGTCGATCAGCGTATAATCTGCGTGTGCACGGATTCTACTAATTATATTATATTATATTAATTATGTTAACATTTTTAGTAATATACTAGAGAAAACAATCGAGAAGAGGAGCAATCGCTGGATAATCTTGACATATATATATTGTCAAGGTCATAATCTTGAGTAACCTTTAATAGGTTTTAGTCGGCGAAGGGACAGTCAGGTAGACCTTAATACGTATGTAGCAAAATAATATTTTTTTTTTAATACCTTATTAATAAAGGACGAGCGCCGGCTAAAATCTATTGGGAATTATTCAGAATCATGACAATATATTATATGTCAAAATCATCGGCGATTCAATTAAGACACTTCTCTTTTCTGTAATTTTATCACACTTCTTCATTATTTATACTAATTATATATACCTATTAGCATAACATCTTAAAGATTATCTCAAAAATAATGTATAAATATTGAGACATAAAAAGAAAAGACAATCTCCAAATTTCTAAGGTAATGAGAGTGATACTACAATTAGTATTAATGCAATCTAATATACAACATGCAATTTATTTATGTACATATTACATATATATATATATATGTAATATATATATATATATATATA
>NW_017259548.1:1925263-1926877 GCF_001594045.1 Atta colombica
TATATATATATACATATATAGGGAAGAAGGGACTTTGTTCAGAGGCAGCTTTGAACTTTATAAATTAAAAATAAACTGTCCTTTTTTGCGATTACAAATTGTAATTTTTGAAATGTCAATATAGACATAGACAATCATTAAGTGGTAGTTGCAATTGTTTATCTAATCTAGAAGCATTCTGTGTTTTTGTGCCTTCGTATTAAACATGTTTCGCACACGTAAACATTTTAAAATTAAACCCTTAAATAATTAACATTTTGTTGTGCTATGTATTTTTTCATACGTTTATATTAAATAATTAACATTTTGTTGTGCTATGTATTTTTTCATACGTTTATATCTATGTAATAAAAACAAAATATTTGGTTTTTATCGATATTCTGGTAAACAAAATAAGATATATTTTTTCAATGTGAGTACTCATAGGAGTTTGAACAAATCAAATCACGGGACACCTTAGAACATTTCAATCGCGAGCTCCCATAAAGTCCATAGCACATAGGTAATGATAAATATACATACAAAAACATAAGACAGTGAGACATAAGCAGTAAGGAAATCGTTGGAAATATTGGATTTGTTACTGACTATGGTCTCTACTGTGATTGGCCAATTTGCTTACTATTTATTTCCTTACGTTTTTGTATGTACCATAAGCTTCAGCTTCCTTCGCAACTCGTATGATAAGATTACGTTTGATTGTTTGATGAGCGTCGGACACGATCTACATATTATTATAAGATTTATAACGCAAGCATAAGGATAAGAATTTTCTATACTGCAGATTTGCAATTGCTTTCGACAATGTAACAGGTACGAATATACAGGTTTTTAAATATCTTTCCACACTTAATAGTTAGCAAACTATTACAGGACAACTATTACGCAGTTTGTAACCTATAATTTGTATGCAATATCTACATGTATACAATAGAACTTAAAGATTATTTAATATGGTTTTTTAATCTCCCGAATTGTCCAATTTTTTTCAGCAAGAAATGCAGATAATATAGTGTAGCACAGTAAATCTTTGTTATTTGCTAATATTAAATGAAGATGACATAATCTGTGTCATATTGTATCGCTTGCTGGAAAACATCACTTTTTATCGAGTTTTTGTGATAATAGCGTTACGCGCATTCCTACTGACTGAGATGCGAAATATTGAGAAATAGCTTTATAAGTTTTTTATAAGAGGGAGTTATAAGAATAAAGAGAGATAATCTATTTAAAACTTAAATTTAGATAATTTAAGATCAGAGTTTATTATGTTTTTAATTTTATTTTGATTATCATAATCATTAAAAGTTCTTAACTTTTGTTTTTCAACTTTTAATATATTTTCAAAAAAGAGGCTTTTATTTGTATAAATAAATTAGTAAGAAACGTTTAATCTTTCTTTTTTATCACGCGTTCAAAACTGCCCCCAGAGAGATATTTTTGAATATAAAGAGTGCTTTTTTAAAATATAAATAAAATATATATGTTATAATGCTTCAATGTGGTTTATTATTATACATCAATATCTGTAGCTACTAGCACAACAAAAATACAAATAGTTTCATTATATAGTAATTTATAAGCTGAAAAGAAAAAGTGTTCAAAGCTATCCCC
>NW_017259548.1:1926977-1937347 GCF_001594045.1 Atta colombica
GAAAAATACATTACGGTTGCAATGTGCAGCATATTAGCAAAAAATTAAAAATTTGTTTATTCTCAGATAAAGATTAATGGTTCGATTTCAATATAAAAATAAGTTGAAAATATAAATCAGTGTAATTCGAAGTTTATTTGCGCAATTTTTCAAAGTGGCGAAATAAAGCTTTTAATTTATTTATAAATATAGATTTAGATTTCATAAATTGAATTGGGAAACAAAAATAAAAAAAATTAGCAATTCTTTAATCCAATCCTTAATTAATTCACAATACTCATGCATTACCGATCAAGATATTTTTGACGGGTCTCTCTAATGCATAAGAAACTATGCGCGATTTTAAATTTTATTTCCATTTCGAAATGTTTCCAAAGACATTACACTTTCTAACTAGACTCTTTTAATGATATTAAATCGAGAAACATTACATTTTTTATACTTTGTAATTCCTCCTTCCAAGGAAAAAGTTAAAATTTTGAAAAAGTATTTCAATATATGTATATATCATAAAATTTATATTATTTAAAAATTTGTTTATGCACGCGTAAAATATAATAAATTCGTTTTAAAATAATTAATCGCTGAGCTCTGCATTTTAAATCGTTTGGAAATTGGAACATTCTAAAGATATCGTGACTTCAGAATTCGCGTAATTTAAAAATTCCGTGTATTTCTCGAAAAACATTATGATTTTAGCATTAAAACTTGAAAATACATGTCTTTTAATATTACATATAAGAATAAAAAAAATTTCATGTTAATGTTATGTATGAGAACAAAAAATTCCATTTTAATATTACGTATGAAAACAAAAAATATGCATTTTTCTGCTGTCCAATTTGACATGTTGACAGCATGATATGGAGAAGGGGAAAAATCTCTATATTTCCAATTATTTATCAAATCAATAAATATTTCATCAATTTTTTGCAACCGCAATGGTAACAAGTTTTCTATTGTCAAATCTTATGCTTTGAGAAAAGAAAAATACTAACCTCTACGTGACTAATTTTTTTCTCTTTACTCAACTTACTCGCTCGTTTCCGAGCTATCTTGTCTGCCGCTATTCTCTGTTCCGCCAGAAAAAAATAACAATCTACACATGCGCATTGTTGAAATTTGCAATACTTTTTATGTCCCTCGAGCACAACTTCCACTCCATGAACATCGCATCGCCCGCACATTGGTTTCTTTCGCCCACTCTGCGTTCTAGGAATTTCTAACGAAGATAGCCTCTTTTTCACCTTGCCCATACCGCTTACAGAATAATAATGGATGAAAAGCTGATCTCTTGTTTTCTTGTCACAATAATCGTGATCGATTTTCTTATTGAGATCGAAGAAACGGATTTGAACGTATCTTCGCTCAAATGAGATAACGGCGATAATTGTTATCTATTACTTTATATGTAGAATTGCAAATCCTTTGTATTGCCATCCAGATATCCATGACTCTATTTTCTGAAATACGTAATAAATTATTTTGATCATTTAAATGATAAAAAAAAATAATTAAAATGCAATTTAATAGTATCGTTTATTTCAAGTTTTTTAAAACAAATTACTTAAAAATAATATATTTAAATGATACAAATAATTCAAATAAACGTTTCGGCTTACAAAGTCTTCTTTAGTGATAATATTAATGTCATGATCCCCCCTAACAAACATATGATCTCCTATCCTATCGAACGAATTATTTCAAGTAATACTTATTACAGAGGCGATGTGAACAGAGAAGATGTGTTTAATTCTTATCAAAAGTCAGTGTAGCAAGTTATTACAAAATATTATAAAGAGAAGAAAAAGGTATTTCAATCAAAAGATTGTTCCGTAATGTTCAAGAACAGAACCATCCTATCAAATTCCTCAACCAGAGAATCCAGCCAATCACTCGAACAAGTCGGCCCAAAAAACTTTTTCTCCACACTCCACCAGAACAAGTCTACAAACCATGATAAGTTCATTGATAAGAAATAAGCAATTATAGAATCAATCATATCAAACTTACATATCAGCTCACGTTAATTTGTATAAAATAATGTATTAAACCGCCAATTTCCAATCCAAGATTTTGACATTTTCTTTAAAATTATGATTTGAATCAATAATATGTAGTGATCAGTGAGTGTTTAGACTAATTTAATTTTATATTATTCTAATTTTGTATTAATCTAATTTTATATTATGAGCTTTACAATAATTACATACATTATAACACTTCTTATTCATCTAACAGTCAACTTCTATTTTACGTACATATTGTTAGTGTTGGGATGGGTTCAATACATTATTTTATACAAATTAACAGTTATTATTAATTATATGTTAATTTGTAAGTTTGATGTAATTGATTCTATAATTACTTATTTCTTCAATCAATAAGTTTATTATGGTTTGTAGATTTGTTCTGCAGAATGATGGAATGGCTGTGTGGAAGCTTCTCGGGTCGATTTGTTCGAGTTTGTGACGGACTGGATTCTCGATGGTATCAAGGAGTTTGATTCTGCTTGGATGTTATAGAATAATCTTTTGACTGAAATATCTTTTTCTTTTCTTCGTAATAATATTTCGTAATAATATGCTATTGATTTTTTGATATAAGAACTAAACATCACCTCTATTATAATAAGTATTATTTGAAATAATCCATTTGATAGGAGATCAAATGTTTGTTAGAGAGATTATGACATTAATATTATCATTAAAGAAGGTTTTGTAAGTCGAAACGTTTGTTATATTAAATTGTATATTGAATTATTTGTATCTATTTAAATATATTATTTTTAAGTCATCCATTTAAAAAGTTCGAAATAAGTCACGATACCGTTAAATTGCGTTGCAATCATACAAGTCTTTATATTATTATACTTTAAAATAATTAAAATTCAAGAATTGTTCTAAACTGTGACAATATAATCATATCCTAGCAGATATCAGAAAAAAAGGAAAAGGCGACTTCATGAAAACTGATTTCATAAAGTGACACAATAATATCAACTATCATGATAATATCAACTATACGCGAGTCAATTGTTTTATTATCATGATCAATGTGTAATATATCGTCAAATGGAATACTTTATCTATATAGATTCATGACGCAAAATACTTTTATAATTTATTTTTACGATGATTAAAACTATAATAATTAAGAGTCTGTTAAATTCGATCGATTTATGCAACAACAAACATTACTTAAAAAATAAAAACATACTTAGTATTACAGCATTATATAGAATATAATAATCGGTATTCATTTCAAAAAGATAAAGATAAAATCTTCGATTAACTAAAGTAATTAATGCAAAATCGCATAAGTTCAATTGTATTGTAACTGGCACATGATATATTGGAAGCAAATTAGCGATGCTCGTATAATTTGATATTAAACAGCAATTAAACATTACATGCGTATCGATGTTGGCTAGAATTGACGAAAAGATATTATAAAAATATATCTCATGTCGTTTGTCCTAAAACAACGTTTGTGCAACAACGAAATTCGGCCAGACTTATTAGTATTTTCAAGCCTCGAGATAAAAGATAGCCTGAAATGGATAAGCTCTGAATCTCTACAAAAATTATGATAAATCTTGACATGACTAAAACTACTTATAAAGGATGGAGAGTCACGATCTCATGAAGGTAAAGATATGTTTCTCCTGGCATCGCTGCAGATAGTCATGGTAGTGAGGTGAGGTAAAAAATACACCATACTAGAGAAACCACATCAAAACCTGTTTGATTAAATATTTGTAAATGAAAGATCGCAAATCGCAGATAAACAGGACACTTATTCAAAATAAAACAAAATTCAGATTTCCTAGATTTCATAAAGCGTTATTAAAAGATGTTACTTAAAACTTATTAATTTCATCATAATAATTTTATTGTATTTAACCATAATCTCATCTACAAAAATTAGAATAGAATTAAATGCAGGAAGTTTAAGTAAGAAGTGTAAACATCATTCAAATACATATGTGTTATATGATGTACCTAACAATATAAATTATACACATATATTAATATAATATATGTATACAAATATAATTTTTGGTAAATATGACTAAAATAATAAACTATAAAATTTGATAATTGACATAAAAACAAATTCTGATGTTTGTGCATAAAATTAACATTTACAAAAAAAATAATAAAATAATAAAATAGAGATATAATAAATTCAAATTAAAATTAATTATTTAAGCCGTTACGTTAATTAATGTACAAGAACAAAACAAAATCTACTAGATAATACGTTTGCTTTCGCCTATAAAATTTAGCCCCCACTTTTAATTTATTTTGACAATTATACTGAATTGTACTAGATTTGTATTTTATCATGTCCGAATAATAAAATTGTCATATAAAAAATAAAAAGTGATTTTTAAGACAGTCCTCCAATTTGCGTTTTTTCCAATTATTTAATTGTGCAAGGTTGTGCTAAGTTGTGCTAACTTTGTGCTAAAGCATCACCTAATAACTAATGCGAATGTAAACTGGTTGTAATCAAAATCATCGAAAATTATTTTTGTCATAACTTCTGTTGTTATCATTATTTAAAGATAATACTTAAGCTTAGCACAATGTTAGCACAATATTAACACAACTTAGCACAACTTAGCACAACTTAAAAAATTATAAAGTGGAAGATTGTGTGTAAAAATCATTTTTCACTATTCTTTAATGTATTCTTTTTTTATATTACGATTTTATTATTCAAATATGAATCTAGCAATTCAGGCATAATTCAGCACAATTTTCAGAATAAGTTATTTGTAATTTCGCATATACTCTCGAATGCGAGAATGCCATAGAAGAAACATATTTCATGCAGAATCGCAGTGCATAACCAATTATTTGTTATATCATTATATTTTCTAAGAATCACGAAGGTATTTATTATTTAGAATTCCAAACATACTTTCATGGAAACTAAAGAATAATGTGAATTGCAAATCACAACGCCGTGTGTTACTAAGAAAGCAAGATAGACAAAATCATGCTGGTAGAAATAATTGCAGAAAAATTCATTACATCATACACACACACACACACGTAATTATTATATTGTTTATAAAACATCCAAAAATAAAAATCTTCGTAAATATTATTTTCTATTATATTTCACAAATGAGAGTCTCATAGTCATTTCGAAATATACGTACATTATATATAATTATAGTGATATTGAACAACTATACAATTTTCTTATATTTCTTATTGTATATTTCATGCATGGTTATATCTCAATTCTGCCAATATAAATCATTACAAAATGTTATAAACTGACAATTTTTAAAAATGGTTATAAAGCGAAATTATTAATAGCCAATTAATTGTAATATTAATACAATTATATTTCTAAAATGCATATCTATGTATAAATCCTGTGATAAATATTCAAACTAAATGATAAATATAATAATGATAAATATTCAAACTAAATGATAAATGATAAATTCAAACTAAATGATAAATATTCTTTGCAATTCTTTGGAAACTAAAATTATATTATTTCTTCCATTTATAATTAGGTGTAGTAAAAAGAAATCCATTATTTTTGCATGAAATTGAATGGAAAAATAATGGGATTTCTTTTTACTACATCTAATATATAAACGTATATTTCCTTTTGCAATTCTAAGAACAACATTTAGTATATATACTTCGTTCGGCCCGTATTTATTTCTCATTTTTAAACGTAAAAACATTCAACTCATTATAAATTTTAGGTTTTAATGTTAGTACTTGTAGAAAATCCGTCAGCAATGATATAATTCTTATAGCACAAATTATATTGGTGGTATAATGATTGCTTTTCGTTGCGATAATAATAATGGCGAGAATTTAAAATCCGTATGATATGCGAATATTGCTTATAGAGTTAAATAATTCACAATATATTTCGTAGTTTCAACTAATCAATTATACATATACATCAGTCTATATTAATTAGAGGTAACACAAAATTTAGTATAGAATTGCAAAAAGAATCCCGAATAGAGTAATAATTTTAATACCAAGATATTGAACTTGCAATAATAATATAGATACTAACTTTAGATTTACTTGCATAATAATATTAAAGGATATATTCGTACAATTAATTACATAATCATTTAACTTTATTCGTGATTCTTAAAAGGAAGCACATCCAGAGAGATTTCAAAAATTTAATATATTTCTGTAATCATCATCTTTTTTCGATTACGTTTTATTTTTCTATTGTCAAAAAGATTCATGATATTTCTATTCAGTCTAGCATTGCATATTGCAAAGAACATTTATCTGCATAAATAATATGTAAAGACATCTTTAAAACTAAACTTTCTTGAAAATTTATTTTGTGCTAATTATATATAATATATTTAATTATACGCGGCGCGAAAGAGGCTCGAGATAAATCATGCGTATGTTGTGTTATCAGGATATCATCGCGAATGCGATCTCCACGAATAGATTCGCGATAAAGCAAGAAGCACAACCACATCGTGGTAGGAAGCGAATACATCCTGTCTAGTTACATTGTATCTCATTGCAACTTTTTAACTAACGATGACTTCCTGGCACGTCAACAGAGATGCCATCGGTACAATCACTCGCAAAAGTCGTACTTTCAGATAAATTACGAGAACAAAAAATTATACTTTTACTAAAACACACACATACACTTTCGCAGTTTCTTGTGTGTGTACATTATTCTCATTTATGCTATCATCGCTCTCCTGAATTTTCTTATGTAATTATTTTATACTCTGCTGTTTAATAAAGTATATGCTGATGAAAAAAGCATTA
The DNA here is from genome assembly GCF_001594045.1 of Atta colombica. Taxonomy (NCBI): domain Eukaryota; kingdom Metazoa; phylum Arthropoda; class Insecta; order Hymenoptera; family Formicidae; genus Atta; species Atta colombica. The sequence goes on from NW_017259548.1 coordinate 1,933,784, forward strand.
AAGTTACATTTAATTCATATTTAACTTAAATGTAATGTTTCAGATAATAATATAATAAAACCATTAAAATTATATTAAAAATGTACGATTATCTATTTAATACTTGCTTAAATACTTTCGCAAGTGACTGTATCGCGCGAGAGACCTCGACTAATCTAACTCAGATTTCTTTTTAACTTTATTCTAATATGTCGTCACACTTTAACTTGTTGATCTGTGCACCTACTGTTCTTATTTTTTTTAAGTTTTTATTCAATAAATTTGTTGTTATTATTTTTATTATTAATATTAATAATCAATATCATCCTTATTTATAACATTATTAGTTATGAGTAAAGTACTCATTATTGTACTGAGAAAAAATTCTGATTGAAAATGGACGAACCAAAAAATTTTCATCATATCAATCAGAATTCTAGTTATCTCAGTTATATAATTGTAATAAATTCTGTCTTTCTATAAGAAAAATCTAATTTGTTCATTTTCAATCAGAATTTTCTAATGTAAACTTTCTAAACTAAACTTTTTTTCTAGTGTATTAGCAGAGTTAAAGAGTAACTAGTTACTTGCGATTAAGTTACAGTTAGATCCGTTTTCACAATATATACGGTTACCTAAAAATTAAATATTATCAAGAGATTCATTCATTAGATCTTAAAGATATTTTTTCTTTTTCAGACTCTAACTTAACTTTCTTTTTCTCTAACTGTAACTAAATTTGTTTATACAATATTGTTAGTTACATTTCTTTTAGTAACACTGAGAAAAAAATATAGTTAATTTTAATAAATATTTAGTTCAATACTGCCAACTAAACATTTACTTATAGTAAATAAATATCTGTTCAGTAAAAAAAAGATTGTTAAATCAAATTAACATTTCTTGTATCAAATAAATATATTTTTATATTTAATAAATATTTAGTTGGCAGTATTCCACTAAATATTTATTAAAATTGACTATATTTTTTTTCAGTATAGTAATAATTTAAATTATTTTTACAACTATTTTACACATTTAAACTTATTTTTTATCAATTTAATGTGATTGATTAGAATCTGAATAGGTGCGCCACTGGTTATTAGAAGATAAAGGCTACGTTTAGAAGACAAACAGTAATTTAATTTTGTTTAATGTTAACTTATCTCTCGTAAGCGAATTATTTGCACAAATATCATGTTAATAATAGCGTTTTTACAATTCAATCCTCTTTATTGTCAATGTTATTATCTGCATGAATGTCGTAAGGTAGTAAGACGTAAGCAGTAAGTAAGCAAAGCGACCAAGCGGCCATCACAGTAGAGCACGTAAAATTATTGTCTTATATTTTCTACTGCGATTGAAAGATTCATTTACTGATTATATCTTACTGCCTTACATTTTTCTGTGTTTCTGATTTAATACTTTTTATCTTTTAAATAAAATATAGTATAACATGTAAAAACGTAAATCAATCTTCTTTTTTTTGTTAATTCTAGTAATATCAAAATATTACTTACGTTAATTATTTTATAATGATAACGAAAAAGCTATTGACTGAATAATTATAACTGTAACTCATTACTTTTTAAAATTTGTAACAGTAACTTGTAACAGTATTTGTAACAGTTACTTTTTAAACAAGAAAATTGTAACTGTATCTAGTTATTTTTATAAAGTAACTTTATCTCTGAGGATTCATTATCGATATGATATTAATTTGCATTAATACCAGTTGGTTAATTATAGTAATTTTAGTAAATATATATATATTTTAGTAAATATAATAGTAAATTTCATAATTTAACATATTGACAAAACAATATTTTGCTAATTATATACTATTAGAAACATCTCTAATACATTTTTAATATAATCTAATATAATCTAATCTTTTTTTATACAAAAACTAAAATCACAAGTTTTCAAGACAATCGCATATATTCGTAAAATGTTGCAGAAGAAGAAACATTCTATAAAACACTGTAAACGTAAATTGATAATATTTTTCTTGTGTTCGATATCCGAATTTCGTTGATGCAAGATTACAGTTTTCTTATAAGAATATCAACGGCTAAATAAAAATTTGCGCAAAACACCAGTAATTAAAGTGACAAGACTGAGATATAACTTTATAAACTACTGCCAAAATGAAATGAAATGAAATTGTATAACGCAAAAATTGCAGAAAGTGCAAGTTTCCTTGCCTAAAAGCAATTGAAACTTCGCGTCACTGAATTTGACAATACTGCGTGACATCAACTGCGTCGTAAAATTTACGCGCGGGATTTCTCGAGATTGAAGCTTGATTTAAATTGAAATGTGCCTATGACTTTCGTATATTTTTTTGTGAATATGCTAATATTCGCTATTGTACAATTAAAAGATAAACGAACTGTATAAAAGTAACAATAGAATACTTTTCATTCTTTATCATTGTTACAAATACAATTCTGAAAATTCTGTAGAGAAAAAAATATAATTTAAAAAGAATGTTTAAGTAAAATGTTTTTTATTTTATTTGCGAGTATATGTAATGCATATGTAATTTTTTCAATAATAGTCAATAATTATTCTATTCAATATCCTATTTACGATATATCATATCACTTAAGCTAGGCATCATGATATATTGCCACACAAGGACCATGTCAGAATACATTGTATATACAATGAATTTACAATGAATTTCTTCATTATAAATTATTCCAAGAGAAAGTAGTTGAAAATTAATAGCGGTAACTTCAGAGAAGCTGCGCGCGCAACAATAGAGTAACTTATTTTGATAATGCGTATAAGATTTTTTTTTATACCAATAATTATACCAATTTAACTATTAATAAAAATTATAAAATTTATTTCTTCTTTTTTATTTCTTTTATTACTTTTTACTTCCTTCATTACGTTGCTTTTCTCCTTTGATAATAGGAGTTGTTTATGCTCTATCGAAAATTAGCGCGCGCAGCATTTACATTCAATTACAACCAGACAGGCAAAAACAAATTCATTATGATAGAAGGAACTTACCCTGTCATCTGTCTTTCTTTCTCCCTTTCGCTGGCTCTCACTGGCTGTTCCGTATAATGAAGGCTTTGGATAAATTGACGGTGCTCGCGTGAGGGTCCACTGGCTCTCGTCACACGCAAGCAACACTGTATCTAGTAATCACGCGAGATCCGCCGGTGCGGCTCGGCGCGGCGCACTTGATCGAGAAGAATCCCTTTATTCCGTTTGTATCTCGCATGCGGAATTTGCTTCGCGTAATTTATCCGCAGCACTCTGGGTAAATCATACATGCATTGAGTAAACGTTTTTATTAACGTTCGTGGCGCCGCTTAACTTCGTTATATGGTCTTTGCGATGCACTCACGTTGCGAGGGCACTTCACAATCGTATACGCAATATGAGCAATGGGAGCAGGAGGAAATTAAGAGAGGGAAGGGAAAAGTGCGGCAGGAAATCTCCACCTCCGGAAATGGACAATTCTTCCTTCTTTTTCACCTTTCTCGTACGCTTTCTCGTATCTCGTCCTCCTTGCGCACCTTTTTTCTCCGCTTTATTCTCTTACAAGAAACATATGTACAT